>NW_007256285.1:96650-101149 GCF_000164805.1 Carlito syrichta | reverse complement strand
CTTTCTCTCTTTCTTCTTCCCCCCAATCGCCAATGCCGTCTCCACCTTTGGGGTACCCTGAACCCGGCTGGAGCTGGTCTCCGGCAAAAAGATAACAAATTTTTTTTTTCTCTAGAAAAAGTCACTGGAGTGTACTCATATAGTAAATATGTTGCATGTTTATATTAAATTATAGTTCAATCATATTAATGATACTGAGCCAAATTGTCAAAGCAATTAATATTTATTCTTTCTGGGTTCAAAGCATAAATTAAAAAAAAACTAGGGTGAACAACCTCCTCTTTGTCTTCTCCATCATCTTTCTCTACCCCTTCCTCCTATCTTCCTCTTCCTCCCCCTATTTTTTTCTAAATCATCTTCCTATCGATTCTTCTCTTTGCTTTGTTTTCAGAGTTTAAGGGAAAAACTGTTCTTTAAGATTTTGTAAATCATCCCCAAAGAGGGAGGCTTGATAAATTATGCTAAATGTTCAAGCTTACAAAGCATAGATCTCATAATTCATCCTTTGCCCTTCTCTCCCTAATATAAGCTTTTGGTAGGGAAATTGTGTCTGAAAACTTCTATTTAAATTACTAGTTATATGTGTGCCATAAAGCATGGCCACATATATGTCCCTGTCACAACCATACAGAGAGGGAAGACATCCTCCAACAGGACAAGATAGAATATGAGAGGATAAACTGTATAAAGCAATGATTGGGTTATGTTTTTTTTTTCCTCCCAAGACTCTGATGTAGAAACCAGAGGAAGTTAGACATACATAAATTAACCTTTAAGAAAGATTACAGTTCTGTTCACATACGTCTTTTCACTATAGAACATAACGTTTTATTTAGTAAATATACCAACACAAAGTATCTAGGACTTTATGACCATTTTGTACCTAATTAAATCAGAGAAACAAGAGGATAAAAAAAGCCTGGAGAGAGAGAGAGAGAGAATCACATGGGAATGATGCACCCATGAAAAGAGATGGCTAAGAAGATAGAAAGGGGAATTAAGAGAGGTCACTTCAGGATGCTTGAAAGTAAACAGGCTTCGATGACATCTAGTTACTCATTCAGATTTCAGGAGCACCGTGGGCAACATATTTTATTTCTTTATCTTATTTTGTTTTGTTTTGTTTTAGTTGTGGGTGACACGTGAGGATTTACTGCATAAATAAAATGCAGTTTGAACTTCTAGTGGGCCCTCTCTCCCCTGGATAGTGGACCTGGTACCCAGTGTGTTGCTGTGTGCCCCTTATCTCTCCTCCTTCCCTCCCTCCTTTAGCAGTGTCCAGCATCTGTTGTTTGTGCTCACGTGACCAGTGGTCAGGGCCCACTTCTGAGTGAGAACATGTGGTATTCAGTGCTTTGTTTCTGTGATAGTTCATTTAGTACGATGGTCTTGAATTGTACCATGTTGCTGCAAAGGACATGGCTTTGTTCTTTATGACTACAGAGACACTGTATTTTAAATTACAGCCCAGACATATTGAATTATACCCTCTCTCTCTAACTGTTTGGCACAATACAGTTTATGGAGAGAATGGGAAGAGGATGATATTGTAATTTTCCAAAATTGTATTAGGCAAAAGTTTTTTTCAGTTACAAGTGTGCTTCAGAATATATTTGCATGCTTTCAGTTCTTTTAACAAGGCAAGCACTGCTGCAATAATATAAGCATAACCTAAATATATCCCATATTTTAGAAGTTTACATGTTCTTATTCTGTCAATTAACAATGGCTTCCTTTTTTTCTGGAATACTGAATTTCAATCTGGAGATTTCTCATCTTGTCTTCTTGAAGTGTATTTACATTTAATCTCTACTTTAATAGAAAATAAGTTGGTGTCTGAGTGTATTTCTAAAGAGACTATGCTGCTATTCACAAGCTTAAAGAGAACAACAGTTGGCCCTCATACTATAGACTCAGGGAAATGAGGTCACGGACTATATCTAAGCCAGAAATTTTTCATATTCGCCTTAGGGAGGGTTAAGAGTTAGGATGTTTCTATTGTATTTTATGTGCATGGAGAAAGTACATATTTCTTAAAAGTGTATAAGCAAAAACTTTTTTCAAGAATTTTAAATCTAGTTCAGTGTATCCATATCTAACCAATATAATCCCATACCTTAACAATCTGTGTAGAAGAAAAGAAGATAGAAAAAAATTTTTTAAACACTTTCTTTCTTCCTTTTTGATTCGCAGGAGGACTTTGGAATCATTAATTGGATATGAAAGTATACTTCCTTTGTGGCCAGGTTTTTGGGAGAATTTTGTTCTTTTTGTTTAGATATACAGATTCCTAGAATTTCTTTCTCCTTCTCTGTCACCATCTCCTTTCCAAATTATTTTTCTTACTTGTTTCATAGACAAAAACATCTTATAGGTCTAAATATATTGAGAAATTTGGAAGGTGAAAGGTGGTAGTTTATTACTTGTGTGAGATCATCTTCATTTATTTGATTTGTATTTTTTTATTATAACAAGCCCTATATCAATCATTAAGAGCTATTGCTATTCAACAATGGAAAGAACATGAATACATGCCCTAAAAAACATTACAGAAGTATCTGGGCCCAAGGCACAATTCTTAGACAGGAAACAAAAGCAAAGTATGTTTCTTGGTGCTGGAATTATACTTTTTTTTTTTAACAGAAATGAGGATAAATTTTATTTATTGCTTTTGAATTTTATCAAAAAATTTATATGAATTAATTTTTTTATCTTATCTTTTTATTTATTTTTTATTATGAAGTTGTGGGGTACAGTTAAGGGTTAGGCATTCAATTGCGTTTCATTCAGGCACCCTGTTGATATGGGGTATTTCCCCGTTCCCAGACAATGAATTAATTTATAACTCTATTGCATGTGAATTTATAGCCTTATTGAAAATGATAATATGTATATGTATGTGTATATTAAAGTTGATTCATTACTTGTAAAAATTAGGTCATGGCTGGGTGCCATGGCTCATGACTGTAGGAGGCCAAGATGGAAAGATTTCTTGAGCCTAGGAACTCAAGACCAGCCTGGACAACATAGCAAGATTTTGTCTCTACCAAAAATCAAAAAACTAGCTGGGGGTGATGGTACATACCTGTAGTCGCAGCCACTCAGAAGGCTGTTGTGGAAGGATCACCTGAGACCAGAAGGTCAAGCCTGTGGTGATCCGTGATTGTGCCACTGCACTCCAACCTGGGCAAAAGAGTGAGACCCTGACTCAAAAAAAAAGAAAAAAAAAAAAGATGAAGTCAATAGTTTAATTTATATTTAAAAATGAAATTATATTTTTTAAGAGAGAAAATAATTTAAGAATAATCTTTCAAGTTGATGTTCCATCTTGATTAAGTTATTACATGCTTTGGCTAGTATATCCCTTTAGGAAAATTTTAAGCATATGTTTTTCATTGAAATAGGTAAAGAGCACCTGGGCTTAAATTTGCGGCTGTCTTCCTGTCACGTAGACCTTCACCAGGCATCCTCCTGTGCTAATGGGACCTGCGGGCATGCTTTTGTGTACTACACCGCTGTTACAGATTTTTCTCGAGATGGAGACAGAGTTACAGACATTGTAGTGCTACCTATAGTTAAAGAGGATTTCCTGTGGAACAACTACATTCCAGACAGCATCCAGGTTGACACATCACAAAACTATCTTCATAATTTAAGTTTTAACAAGATACGTATATTTGATCACTATAGCTTGTAAACTTTTTATTGAAAAATTACTTGATAAATTATTTTGATGTTTAAATGATTCAACTTTTAATAACTATGATAAAACAATAATTAATTGAAAAATGTACTGAAATTGCTAAGCGATTTATTATATATCACTGAATAACAATTTTTGGTAATATTTACTAAAAATATCTTTGCTTTTAAGATCAGAGTAAAGGATGTCCCAACTGCTTACTGCTATTCATTTACTGACCCACATATAATTACATTTGATGGCAGGTAATTTTCTGAAAGCTTTTCCTTTTAGTAATTTTTGTTTGTTTTGCTTTTGTTTTATTTTAAAGAGAATACTGGTTTATAATTTCTTAGTCACTGAAATTGAAAGGAAGGAATGTGTGGCCATTACTGACTTTTTTAAGATACTAGTTTATTTGTGAAGAATTTTTCCTTAAAATCTAGTTTAGTAAAAAAAGAGCTAGCTGTGAGATGAAACATGTAAAAAATAAAGATCATTATTTTTACAGACTACCAGAATGAAGATGATTTATCTTTGCTTGACCATTTATTTTTAATCCTGATTAAGTTATTTGCTCTAGAAAAATTTACTGGTTTTGCATTTCTATATGATAAGAAAGCATCTTTAATGTTTTGGAAAAATGTACACACATAATAGAATTTTTTTTTTTTGAGTTGGAGTCTCACTCTGTCGCCCAGACTGGAGTGCAGTGTTCCTCTCCCGGCCACCGCAGCCTCGACCTGCTGGGCTCCGGCGATCCTTCCGCCTCAGCCTTCCGAGTAGCCGGAATTACAGGCACGCGCTACCAAGCCCA
>NW_007256285.1:90286-96574 GCF_000164805.1 Carlito syrichta | reverse complement strand
GCAATCCACTCACCTCAGCCTCCCAAAGGTGCGGGATTACAGGCTGAGTCACCGAGCCCAACTAAGAATTGTTTTTTTAAATGAATTGCTACTAATTCTTGACAAGAATAATCAGAAGGAAAACTCTTCTAGCCATCATGAATATCTGGATTGTTGCCTCAGAGATTTAAAGTAAAATAAAAAAAATGACCAACCAGGAATCTAAATCATTTAGTTAATATTTGCATGGAGAGATTTAAATTCATTTATATTTTTCTGGAGGATTTATGACTCCAAACTGTCCTTAAGGAAAATGATAAGAACACCTCATTGTTGAGTCTAAGTTTTCTTTTATGATGTGAGGTAGTTTGTGGGTTTTTAAAAATTTGTAATGTGATCCTTGCCAGTAAAATTATTCATTATAAGTGAATGAATACAGAACCTATTCAATAAAAAAAATATACTCCAACAGTTTGACTAGATATTAAAAAGTTGGAGGAATGGATCTCACACGCAAGAATTCTTTGTGGTTATCGCTAAAGGTTTACAAACTTCAGTGGCAAACCTCAAGAAAGCATAGCAGTGACGCATTTAATCTGACAGTTCAACAAGATTAATTATGCAACAACTAAGGAACAAATCACTTTCTAAATATGGAGAGTGTAACAGTGAGCAAAGCAGATATCCCCTGACCTCATGAAGTTGACCTTTAAGTAGGTGAAGAGAGAGATACACATTTAATTAACCAAATGTATGGTGTGTTTGAGGAAGACACTGTGAAGAAAACTAAATCAGGGATGGAAAGAGAAGTCTAAAGGGAGGGGCTGCAACTTATATTAAAGTAGCGTGGTTATGGAAAGTCATTAATTGAGGGTGACATTTACAAGCACTTGGAGGAGGTCAGGGAGGTGGCCATGTGCACACCTGTATGAGGGAGAGACCATTCAGCAAGCTGCTCTGCTCAAGGAGAGCAGTGGGACTGGAGTGGGGAGAGGGAATAAGAGGGTAGGACAGATTGAGGTGTTCATTGCTATTTGGTATCATTCAGTGCATACAAATAAATGCTGGTGATACATAAAACTCTTGGAAACTCAGATGTCCCATTTTAACATCAAAACATATTGATTGCCTATGCGTTTTTGATGAATAATATACTGTTGTGATATTTCACACTGATTCTTAACACAGTCGCCTTTTGTTAATGGTAGGGTATATGATAATTTCAAGACTGGAACATTTGTGCTTTATAAGAGTACATCGCGTGATTTTGAAGTCCATGTCCGTCAGTGGGACTGTGGAAGCCTTCACTATCCTGTGTCTTGTAACTGCGGGTTTGTTGCCCGAGAAGGAGGTGATGTGGTTACTCTCGATATGTGCAGTGGTCAGCTACAGGAATCACAACCGTATTTATTTGTAAAGAGCCAAGATGTAACCAGCAATATCAAGATAAGTGAATCTTACTTGGGAAGAAAAGTCACAGTATGTATGATTCTTGAAAGTGTTTTTCCTCTTTCTCATCTTGGATGAACTTTATTAAATAAGATGCTATCATTTCCAACAATAGTTTGCTTAAGAATATGGCATTTAGATTAACTATGATCTTAGAATAAATAATTTATCTTCACCTACCACATACCAATAGACACAATAGTTAAAACCATGTCAAATTTAAACTGCCTTACTTAAGGTTTCAGTATGACAATTTGGTGTTACTCATAAAAGTTATTTTTGACAGTTTCTAATTAATAGTATATCAAACAGAAAAGACATATAATTAAGAATAAATATTCAGCAATAGATAACCAGTTTTTTTTGTTTTTGTTTTTTTGGGGGTTTTTTTGAGTTGGAGTCTCACTCTGTCGCCTAGACTGGAGTGCAGTGGCCGCTCCCGGCCACCGCAGCCTCGACCTGCTGGGCTCCGGCGATCCTTCCGCCTCAACCTTCCAAGTAGCCGGAATTACAGGCGCACGCTACCACGCCTGGCTAATTTTTTTTGATTTATTGTAGAGATGAAGTCTCGCTGCCCAGGTGGGTCTCGAACCCGCAGGATCAGGCAATCCTCTCACCTCAGCCTCCCAAAGGCACAGGATTACAGGCTGAGCCACCGAGCCCGGCTGATAACCAGTTTTTGAAATGAACACAATATGGCACGACCTCAGAAGTGGGCTGGTAGATAAATGGAAAAAAATATGAAATCAAGAAACAGACCCCAGATTATATATTCACTAATATTTTTTATCTGTTTTTATTACTCCTGGCAAGCTGTGACATTAATATATCTTAAAGATAATATTTCATATCTGTCAGCAAACCATTTGTATTTTAAGGTCATGATCATCTTTCAACAAATTAATTCCAAGTAAATAAAATCTAAATTTAAATAAAACTATTAAAAACTTTATAGGTATGTTTTTATGATATTTATTAAGGTGAATAATAACTTTGAAAATAGCATATTTGGGTCAGAACCAGTGGCTCAGTCTGTAATCCCAGCACTTTGGGAGGCCGAGGCGGGTGGATTGCCTGAGCCCGTGGGTTCGAGACCAGCCCAGGCAACTTGGCAATACCTCGACTCTACAATAATAAAAAAAATTACTGGGATATAGTAGCATGCATCTGTAGTTCCAGCTACTTGGAAGACTGAGGTGGAAGGCTCGCTGGAGCCCAGCAGGTCGACACTGGGGTGGCTGTGAGTGTGCCATGGCACTCCAGGCTGGGTGACAGAGTGAAACTCCAACTCAAAAAAAAAAAAAAGGAAAATAACATATTTGGATTTCATCATCAAAAATCAAAATGGAACTTGGGAAAATATTTTCTACATATAAAACATATAGTCGGGCAACCCTGTTGGGTCCCCTCCTGCTCTGGGAGCTTTTCTGTTCTTTCAATAAATCCTGCTGTCTAAAAACAAACAAGCAAAAAATCCCATATAGTCGGAAACACTCTTATACGTCACTAATGTATAATCAGTATTCCATTTCAAGTGAGCAAATAACTTAAAAAGGCATTTCACAAAAGAAATCAAGCTGATATATTCAAAAGTATAAAAACTAACAAATCTATGAAAACTTTAACATCACTAGTAATCAATTAAATAAATATATAAATGCAGCTCAAACATCTCTCATACCTATTGGCAAGAGTAGAGATAATAGAAATAGTTACAGTTTTTCCATAGGGCATATATATCATATATAACCTACATCTACAGGTATTATTTAACCAAGAAATTTTACTTCTGGAAAGTTATTGTAATAAAATAATTAAGGATGTGCATAAGCCTAATCATGTTTATGTGTCTCACCTTGTAAGAAGGAAAAGTTGCAATTAATCGGTGATCAGTAAAAGGGTTTAACTAAAACTCTAAATATAATGATGTCACGTAATAGAACACATTGTAGTCAAGAAAATGATGGAGTAGGTATGTATTTATGGACTGTCAAAGAGATACGTGAGACATAAAAGAGGTTTTTGAAGAATTTGCACCAAATTAGCTACCTCAGATTGAGTTGGACTGTTAGGTTGGTTTGCTTTTAAAGTAATTTCCTGTAAACAACACCACTTTTTTTTGGAAAAGAAAAAAAGAGCTATTTTTAAATTTACCAAAATGAAAAGGAGAAAAATAACCAGAGGAGCAAAGATAAGTGATATATCTTCAGTGATTTTTTAGAAGAGATAGCCTGTCCACATACACCATGTATCCAAGTGGCTGATCTGGGAGAGGAGCTATTCCTGGGATGGAGAGAGGTGTCTCATTGTCAGACGATGCAGGCTATTAGGGTCATTCACCAATCCCCCTTGCTCTGTTTGCCAGCTCTCCAAGCACCTTCTTCAAAAACCTCTTTTGTGTGTCATGTATATCTTTGACTGTCAATAAATACATACCTATTCCATCATTTTCTTGACTACAATGCATTCTGCTATGTGATATTTCATTTAAAGTTTCCGTTAAATCTTTTTATTGATCACTGATTAATTGTAACTTTTCCTCCTTACAAGTTATATTTTGGCCACTGATTCTATGCCTACAGGCAGCAAGATCATGCCAATTAGCTATAGGAATATGTACTCCTCTGGAACTATGTTTACCTGTGTTAATTAATTACTTGGCAGTTTAATTCTATATCCAATAATTATCAAAAACATTACTGGGTAAACATTGTCCACAAGACGTATAATTGCTTTAATTGTATAAAACATCTCACTTTAGTTTAAATTAGTTAAAGAAAGAGGTTGCAAGCAAACGATGTATTTCAATAAAAAGATCAGTAATCAAATTTCAAGTTCGTAAATACCAAAATCCATTTTTTTGATATAGAACCTTAAAAGGAAAATCGTAGCCTGGAGAAGATCAGGATTTTATTCTCTTTTTATATTGAAAGAATAGCCACTCCTTATTTTGTAAATAATAGCTGTTTTCTTAATCCAGATGGAATATTGCTTCAACACCATTTATGTATGTGTTGGTTATTTCTTATTTCAGATTTGTTTTTCTTCTGGCGCATTTATCCGTGCTGATCTTAGTGAATGGGGCATGAGTCTAACAGTCAGAGCCCCTGGTTTAGATTACGGAAACACTCTGGGACTTTGTGGGACCTTTGATGAAAACCCAGAAAATGATTTCCATGATAAAAATGGGATCAAAATTGATCAAAATTTGAATAATCATGCTTCTTTTATTAATGAGTGGAGGTAAGAAACTGTTTTTCACTGTGATTGTATTAATATTAGACTTAAAATAGGTGGTGATTCAATACTCAATTTTTTAGTAATACATTATCAAGGAAAAACATGTTCACTCCCAAATTACTTATTCTTTTCTTTTATTCACCTGGAAGGATTTTACCAGGAAAAAGCATGTTTGACACACTGCCAGTTTCTCTGACATCTCCTGGAAAACAGTCCTATTGTAGTTGTTCATTGGACAGTGCTTCCTTGGATCCATCTTGGAATCATCTACGCAGTGGTTCTCAATCAGAAATTGTTTCAGGTTGCGAAGACCGCAGACATGTTGGATTTTCTTCTTTGATACCAGAAGTAGATGTCACCTCTGAGTATATTAACTCAGACACTTTTGTCAGAGGAATGAAAGAAACTACAACTCAGGAAGAAAATAATTTGAATTCCTTTCTACAAGAAAGACAGCACGTCAACCTGACCAAACTGAACTTGAATTCACAAAAACAGCCTGAAAATGAGAAACAAGACACAATCAGCTATTCGGACAATGAAACACACACACAAGAACAGGGTGGCCACAGCCAGGAAAAAGGATGGAACCGACAAAGCAGATGGAAACGACGAAACTTGGATGAGTTTCTTCCTCCGTTGGTTTTCCAGAGTCTCAGTCAGTTTGACCTGGAAGAGTATTCTTATTTTTTCCCCGAGGACCATGTTGAGGATGTCCACCAAGAGTTTGTCCCCTCGTGGCCGACACCCTCTGGCCTCACCGAATACAGCACCTTGACACTGTGTCAGCAGACTCTAGCCAACTCCAGCCTGGGAAGGCTCTGCCTTGGTTTTCTTGGTGGGAGACTAGACAATGTGATAGACATGTGTGTGAAGGATGTTCTGTTTAAAGACGACCTTAGCTGGGCAGGAGCAGGTGTGGCCCTTTTAGAAAATGAATGTGAAAAGAGGATTTTGGAAGAGGGGAGATCTAGCATGGAAGAACACAACAAGTCAATTGCAGACATTCTCTCAGTGTTAAAATGCCCCAATTTATGCAGTGGCCGTGGGCAGTGTATGGAATGGGGATGTGCGTGTTTCCCAGGCTTTAGTTCCTATGACTGCAGTGATTCTTATGGTAAGTACTCTCAGACTTTGATGTTGCATATGATATTTGATTATGACAGTCTTTGCTCTTTTTTTAAAAAATAGCGTACTTCTTTTTTTTTCTTAATATTTTTTATTTTGACATTGTGTGGTACAGTTTAGGGTTAGGAATGCAAATATGCTTCGTTCAGGCAAAAATAGTGTACTTCTAAGAAAGGCTTTTTTTTTAAACTGGGCATGGTAATCCCAGCACTTTGGGAGACTGAGGCGAGATGATTGCCTGAGTCCAGGGGTTCAAGACCAGACTGGGCAACTTGGCGAGACCTTGTCTCTTCAAAACAAACAAACAAACAAACAAACACTAGCTGGGTGTTGTGGCACACACCTGTAGTTCCAGCTACTTAAAAGGTTGAGGAAGAAGGATCTTCTGAATCCGGTAGGTTGAGGCTGCGATGGCTGTGAGCATGCCAATGCACTCCAACCTGGGCTACAGAGTGAGACTCTGACTCAAAAAAAAAAAAAAAAAAAAAAAAA
>NW_007256285.1:88000-90243 GCF_000164805.1 Carlito syrichta | reverse complement strand
AAGAACTTTTTTTTTTTTTTTTTGTGAAGATAGGGGTCTTACTATGTTACCCAGGCTGGTCTTGAACTCCTGACTTTAAGTGATTTTCCTGCCTTGGCCTAAGCTTTGGGATTACAGGCATGAATCACTGGGCCCTACCCTTTTATTCTTTATTTAATCTCATTATCTTAACAGGGTTTATTCAGATAGTATGGGGGAAATCTCAAATTGCATTAATTAATACATAAATAATTTCCAATCTCATCTCATCTTATTTGAAATAAAAGCTGAAGTATTTATAACAGCTATAAGGCACAGCGTGCCCTGGCACACAGTGTCTCTCTAAACTTATCCCCAGCTACAGTAACCCTGTCGTTCCCCTCCAGCCATTTTGGAAATGCCAGGGTCACTTGACCTCAGGGCCTTTGCACATAGCTTGTCCCCTTACCTGTAGAGAACAATTGTTTCACTAAAACTCAAATTTAGCATTTTTAAAGCACTGTATTTACAATGTTTTGCAAAGTGCACTAATTTACTTAAAACTATTTTTCTAGCCCATCTATATGTACAAACAAATTTGCCCCAATATATTAGAGAAAGATCTTTAGAAGTTGGTTTAGCTCCTTAAACAGGTCACCAGCGACTCCTGATTTCTCTCCCACCGCCACCATCCTGCCCTCTCCCATCCACAGCCTGTTCCATTTCAGTCACAGCAAACTCCATTCCTCTGATTGTTCATGGTAAACAATTGCAAACAGCAAAGCATCTTTGACTGTCCTTTTCCTCTTGTGCCTGACACTTAATCTATTTATAGCAAGTCTGGCTCCAGCTTCAAAGCATTTCATCTCTTCCCTGCTTCAATCTAGTCCAAGTCACCACTGTCTCTCATCTGGATGATCACAGACCCATCCACAGCTCATTTTCCACACAGCTGCCAAAACATGACCCCTTTGAAACCCAAGTCAGAGCATGTTGCCCCCGTTTGTAAATGCCTGAAATGACTTCTCATCTCCTTCAGAGTAAAACCCATCATCTCTGTCACGGGCTAGAAAACCCTAGGTCATCTGAGCTTCTTTCTCACTTATTTAACTCCACCCGCCCTCACCAGCTCACTCTCCTTCAGCCACACCGTCTGCTTTGTTGTTCCTCAAGGAAGCCAGGCCTGTTCCTACCTCAGGACATTTGCACTTTCTGATCCCGCTTACTGGAGCATTCTTCCATCACGTCTGTATGGCTGATTTTCTTTTATTCTTTTTCTTTTTTTTTTTTTTTTGAGTTGGAGTCTTACTCTGTTGCCCAGTCTGGAGTGTGGCCACTGCAGCCTCGACCTGCTGGGCTCTGGTGATCCTTCCGCCTCAGCCTTCTAAGTAACTGGAACTACAGGTGCGCATTACCACGCCCGGCTAATTTTTTGATTTATTGTAGAGATGAGGTCTTGTCAAGTTGCCCAGGCAGATCTCGAACCCGTGGGCTCAGGCAATCCACTCACCTCGGCCTCCCAAAGTGTGGGATTACAGGCTGAGCCACCGAGCCCGGCCAGCTGATTTTCTTCACTTCTCTGTTCCAATGTTGTATTACCCAAAAATCCTTCCACAGTTATTCGAAATTAATAATTTTTCTCACACAACCCCACACTCTTTATCTCTTTTAATATAGTTAATACATGCATTTGCCACATTCCTAGAGGCACTTATGTAATACATTGTGTATTTTTAAAAATTTCTTTATTTTTTTGTCCTCCTATGGTAGAATGTAAGTTATATGAAGATAGGGACTTTGTTTTATGCATTACTATGTCCCCTGGACCTAGAATAACACCAGATATGTAGAAATTGCTAAATAAACATTTGTTGAATGTATGTAAGAATGAACTAAAACATGCTTTCTCATTTTCATGAAGATTTTTAGTGTTCTGAATACACAAGACTTATGGTTTTGGACTCTAATGCTAGTAAAGTTATATTCACTTTGTTCTTTTTTTCCTCTCTTATTTTTTTTTTTAAGTGTGGGGTACTATTCAGGGTTAGATACATATGTGGTCACTGCACAGGTAAAGTGTGGGTACCTGCCGGGCTCGGTGGCGCAGCCTGTCATCCCGCGCCTTTGGGAGGCTGAGGTGAGTGGATTGCCTGAGCCCGAGGGTTCGAGACCTACCTGGGCAGCAAGACCTCTTTTCTACAATAAATCAAAAAATCAGTCGGACGTGGTAGCGCATGCCTGTAATTCCGGCTACTCGGAAGGCTGAGGCGGAAGGATCGCCGGAG
>NW_007256285.1:65226-87980 GCF_000164805.1 Carlito syrichta | reverse complement strand
AGATGAGGTCTCGCCTGCCCAGGCGGGTCTCGAACCCACGGGCTCAGGCAATCCACTCGCTTCAGCCTCCCAAAGGCGCGGGATGACAGGCTGAGCCACCGAGCCCGACTGCCAATCCCTTTCTTATAGTATTATGATAAATGTTCAGCATCCACTTATGAGCAAGAGCACGTGGTACTCAAATCTTCGTTTCTGTGATAAATCACTGGGTATTATAGATTCTAATTCTATCCAGGTTGCTGCGAAGTTCATAATTTTATTTTTCTTTATGGTTGCATAATAATTCATTGTGTAAATGTACCATATTTTCTTTATCCAGTCCACTTTCGATGGGCACCACAGTAGGTTCCATGTTTTTGCTATTGTGAAAAGCAAATTCAGGTGTCTTTTTTATATAGTGATTTGAGTTCCTCGGGGTATACTCCCCGAAGGGGAATTGCTGGGTTGTACGGAAGGTCGATTTTTAGATCTTTTAGAAATTGCCACACTGTTTTCCACCGAAGTTGTACTAGTTTGTACTCCTACAAACCGGGTAGAAGTGTTCCCTTTTCCCCACATCCTCTCCAGCATTTGATGTTTTTTGAGTTATTGATGATGGCCATTCTGACTGGAGTTAGGTGGTATTTCAGTGTGGTTTTAATTTGCATTTCTTTGATGATTAATGAGACTGAGCATTTTTTCATGTATCTGTTGGCTGTTCGTATGTCTTCTTCTGAGAAGTGTCTATATATATCTTTTGCCCATTTTTATTTTTTTTAATTTTAATTTTTTTGAGTTGGAGTCTCGCTCTTGTCGCCCAGGCTGTAGTGCAACGGCATGCTCATGGCCACTGCAGCCTCCAGCTGCTGGACTTAGGCGAGGCTTCCGCCTCAGCCTTCCAAGTCACTGGAACTACCGATGCATGCCACCACATCCAGCTAGTTTTTGTGATTTATTGTAGAGATGAGATCTCATCAAATTGCTCAGGCTGGTCTCGAACCCACAGGATCAGGCAATCCTTTCACCTTGACCTCCCACAGTGCTGGGATTACAGGCTGAGCCACCAAGCCTGGCCTTGCCCATTTTTAATAGGGTAGGTTTTTTTTTGTTTTTGTTTTTTCGGTGCGTTTGAGTTCCGTGTCGATCCTGGTTGTTAGGTCTTTATCAGACATACAGTTGGCAAATATTTTTTCCCATTCTGTAGGCTGTTTTCCCACTGTCTTGATGGTTTCCTTTGCTTTGCAGATGCTTTTCAGTTTGATGAGATCCCACTTGCCTATCTTATCTTTTATGGCATTCACTTGGAGAGTTGATAAGGAATTGGTTGCCTATTCCAATTTCTGTAAGGGTGTTTCCTGTTTTCTTCTAGAATTCTTATAGTTTGAGGTTTTACAATTAGGTCTTTGATCCATTTAGAGTTGATTTTTGTATTTGGTGGTAGGTAGGGGTCTTGTTTCAGTCTTCTGCATGTGATCAGTCAGTTTTCCCAGCACCATTGACTGAATAGGTTCTCCTCTCCCTATTGGTTGTTGGTAGAGGCTTTGTTGAAGATGAGTTGGTTGAAAAATTGAGGCTTTGCTTCCAGAATCTCTATCCTGTTCCATTGGTCTATAAGCCTGTTTTTGTTCCAATACCAGGCTGTTTTGATTATTGTAGCTTTATAGTAGAGTTTGAAGTCTGGAAGTGTGATACCTCCCACTTTGATTTTTTTTGCTAAGGATGGTGTTGGCTATTTGTGGTCTTTTATGTTTCCATATGAATTTCTGTATTGTCATTTCTAGGTCTGAGAAGAACGATGCTGATAATTTAATGGGTATTGTGTTATATCTGTAGGTTGCCTTTTGTAGGATGGACATCTTAACAATGTTAATTCTTCCAATCCATGAGCATGGAATATTTTTCCACTTGTTTGTGTCTTGGAAAAGGACTTGATTACTTTAGCATAGTGCATGTATCCATTTAGACAATCACATACTGCTGATTTAGAAAAAGTATAATCTTACCAAGACCAGGACCAAATCAATAACCATATGAAGCCAGGTAACTCTGATTGCTAGATGAAATATTTTTATCCTATGATTGAGATATCACGATTATGGTAGCATGTAGAGCAATAATAGATAAAAATATCACTAATACTAGAACAGCAGCATACATAAATAAACTTTGATAACTCTTTCCTAAATCTGAAATTAAGAATTTTTTGAAACGTTAATACATTGCATTGGTAACTAAACAACTTACACAAATGTTTTTCCTCTAGCCTGTCTATATAGTCAAACCAAAATGGCAAAACCAAAATATATTTTATTGTAGTATTAATTTCTTAATGCTTGTCCTTAATTGATATCAAATATTATAAAACATTATTGAAACACATATATTAAGCACTGTTAGTATTTATAATGATATTTTTACTGATTTTATTATCAATTCTGCTTTTTTTTTTTTTTTTTTTGAGTTGGAGTCTCATTCTGTCACCCAGGCTGGAGGGCAACGGCATGCTCACAGCCACCACAGCCTTGACCTGCTGGGCTCAGGTGATTCTTCCATCTCAGCCTTCCAAATAGCTGGAACTACAGACACGCGCCACCATGCCCAGCTAATTTTTATTTTATTTTATTTTATTTTATTTTAAAGATGAGGTCTCGCCAAGTTGCCCAGGCTGATCTCTAACCCACAGGCTCAGGCAGTCCTTTTATCTCGGCCTCCCAAAGTGCTGGGATTATAGACTTGAGCTACGATGCCCGGCTGATTACTCTTAATACTTAATGACTTAATTAACATAGTAAATAATATTTTAGGCATACTTTGAAATATTATTTAACATATGCTTTTAGTTTGGGCTTTGAAAATAATTCGTATTTCTTTCTGGAACAAATGAAAATATGTCTTATTTGTTATAATTTCTTCCAAAGATGAGACTCCTGAAATTACAGAGTTGGAGAATGCTGGATTCTGTGATGTTCGAAAATATAATTGCACGATGGTGAGAGTTTTTGGTCAAGGCTTCAAAGAATCACCTTCAATTAAATGTGAAGTTACTAAATTGCAGGTATGTTATAGAGTTGAGAAACAATGGAATGTAAGAGTTAGATTAATTTTATCTTGGATTAGTTTGGTCCAAATAGCAACAGAATCCCCAAAAATGTTATATCCACAGTAAGTTAATGATTACGTTGCTCAGGCTTAAAGCTTCCCTATTTGTTAACTTTATTAAAATATTTTGCAGAATTTTTATTGAGATATTGGCTATTTTCAGCCATCATAAAAAAACTAAATTGATGTCAAGCTTGATATATGCAAGCTTATGTTTTTCTTGAAATATAAAACACAAAGAATGGAGATCGTTTCTAGCCAAGACACCCTGCATGAACTGTAGGGTATGGAGATATGAGCATTTCCCATTTACAAACCAAAAAATAAGGACTAATTACATTCATCCTTTTTGTTTTACTTACTGTGGAATTCAAATTGGAAAATACACCTCCTGTCCCAATTAATATGTTTCTTAAGTTCACAAAAGCAGACTTAATAAGTTTGAATATTAGTATATCAAATTATACCTTATTTTTAGTAATTGTTTAAGTGGTCTTCCTTTTCTTTATTAGAGTGGAATTTTGATTTTAAGGATAAATTATCTTTGAATTTAGAAAGTATTTATATGAGTAAGCTGAAAATTTAAAACAAAGTCATACTTGAACATTCTTCTTTTTCTGTAAATTGATGAAGTCAACAGTGATTCTGAGATTGAAAATTTGCAGGAGGAAATAACTTTTGTATGTATTTCAGGATTTTATGGGTAGACCCTTTCTAAATAAACCATGAACTATTTTAATCCCCTTGAAATAATAAGTCACACAATAGAAAGATATATGTAAAATTTCATTATCACTCAAGAGAGTGGACATTATATTGGTCTTGGCAGAATAAATCATGTGACATCACACTACAGTTAAGTGATTTGTATAGATTTATATTCTCTTGGAAAGTACATCTCATACTTTCAGACATTACTTATTGTGATTTACTCTCATACCACCTCCTCTTCCAAACATCTGATAAACAAAGAGTAAAATCTGGACTACGCTAACAGGCTGTATAGACATATAGAAAGAAAGAAATATGTTTACTTGCCAAAACCAAGATTAGAATGCATATCTGGTTTTTATTTCACACTGTGCTAAAGTTAAGTCAGTATCTCCTAGCCCGTCTTGCCCAATGCTGAGTTTTAAAGGCTTTTCTAACTTTGGATTCATCCTCCTCAAGCCTGACTAGTTGGGCACTATTTTAGGTTTTCCAACCAACCAGCATGGGTCCTGCTCAAAACCTTCTTTGTCTGGAATTTTGTATGGCATGCACTTGTTCGCCCACTAAGCTAATGCCTTCTCCCAGCTTCTTTGTTACTGTGTTCAGTTAACACGAGTGGATTTCTGTTCACTTTTAAAGTTTGAATTCTAGCTCCTTTTGAAGATTGGGTTCCTTTTAAAAATCAAGCTTTTTGAAAATCAGATCATGCAAAACCTTCACGATTTCCCATTGTGTGAAGTGTTTATTCCTAATGCATAGTGATCCATTATATGTGGTCAGTATTGGTAACTTCTTCTATTTGAACCACCAAGAAATGCATGAGGCATTAAAAACTGTTTACATCAAATTAAGTTGTATACATTTTTCATCATTCTGGATAAAACTCACTCTCAATGTGACTTTGTTTTCTCATTATATATTTTGTTACAATGGGCACTTTTTTTTTTTACAATTTATGCTTTGATTATATGTAATTCACTAACAAGATATTTTCATAATGTAATAGAGGTTAATTGCTTTCTCATAATGTCTTCAGTATAACAGCAGTAAGTGGGTACTTGGAGAACCTGTCTACACACAGACTGTTTTTCAAAATCGGAGAACTGTAGCTTGTCAGCTGCCCACTGAAGTCCAGCAGATTGTTACAATGGATCTGATGGGTGAGAATCCAATTGGGAAGTGGCAATTAAAGGTAAAAAAATAAAAAGATATCTTCATATTTATGAACAAAGTAAATGCGTACATATTAAATTTCACAGTGAATTTATGAAGCCACATTTAGAATAAATTATCTTATTATAGAACTACATTTTACAGGTATCTAATGATGGTCATAAATTCAGTAATCCCAAAATAATGATCATATATGATGGTGCTTGTCAAGTTTGTAATCTCTATAAAAATGACTCCTGTACTTTAAAGGTATGTATCTTTTAACTTATGCTCATTTTTATAGTAGAGGTACTTTCATTTTTCCTGCTGTTGGAATATCAATGATAGTTTTCGCACTTTCATATCATAAAGACTAATAGAGCAAAGCCCTCCTTGAGTTTAGATAAGGTAACTGAAATTGTGACTCTGCATATAATTCTTGTTGAACTAGCAGTGGAAACATTTGTACCTTTAACATTTTGAAGTGGTAAATTGTTTATCTTTAAAAAAATCAAAAGAAGGGGTTCAGACTGAATTATAACTCTCCTTCCCTCCTACACACCTTGCTTTTTCAGTAGTAATAATGATTTTTCCAATAAAACATCTCTTTGTGATTACCAAGTCCTCTTTGTGGCAAATGGCATGCATTTAGGTAAAATTCATAAAATGTATAAGGCTAGCACTTTTATGGAAAATTTTTTCTAGCAACTAAGTTCATCGGACCATGCAAATGCCTGTCACTTGATGAGTTATGGAACAACAGCACAATCTGAGCTGAGTACTCATAGCCACACCTTCTTTTTAATCTGTATTTAGTCTATTGGGTTCATCGACAAGGTTCTCTCACATGTAAACTGCTGATTTAACAGGTATCAAGAATCTAATATCACTTGACTTTTCAAGACCGAGAGGCATACAAGTAATATTTATGTATACAAAAGTTAAAAAATATTTATATATTTTTTGAGTTGGAGTCTCACTCCGTTGCCCAGACTGGAGTGCAGTGGTCGCTCCTGGCCACCGCAGCCTCGACCTGCTGGACTCCGGTGATCCTTCCACCTCAGCCTTCCAAGTAGCTGGAATTACAGGCATGCGCTACCACGCCTGGCTGATTTTTTGATTTATTGTAGAGATGAGGTCTCACCAAGTTGCCCAGGCGGGTCTCGAACCTACGGGCTCAGGCAATTCACTCACCTCAGTCTTCCAAGGCACGGGATTACAGGCTGAGCCTCCGAACCCGGCAATAAAAATATTTTTAAACTTTAAATCCTTTTTTCGTAAGATTAACCATCAGATCAAATCAGTTTCTGTTTTTGAGAAGGTATTACTATTTTCCTCGAAATATTCTGTTTCCACATTTCCATAAATACTTCAAATATGTTACTCAAGGTTGTTTTCTCCTTTTGGGGGCTATTTTGTTCTCATTTTTGTGCAATGTTCCAAGTTATATTAAAGGAGTTTTTGTAAAATAAAATGAGCAAAGTTTATATCTCTTGAACAAAATTCAGTCCTCTTCCCAAGTTAAGAATGATTGCTACATTTTTTTTTTTTTTTGAGTTAGAGTCTTATTCTGTCACCCAGACTGGAGTGCAGTGGCACACTCCTGGCCACCGCAGCCTCGACCTGCTGGGCGCAGGTGATCCTTTTGCCTCAGTCTTCCAAGTAGCTGGAACCACAGGCGCAGGCTACCATGCCCGGCTAGTTTTTTATTTATTGTAGAAACAAGGTCTCGCTAAGTTGCTTGGGTGGATCTCGAGCCAGCGGTCTCAGGCAATCCTCTCGCCTCAGCTTCCCAAAGTGCTGGGATTACAGGCTGAGCCACCGAGCCCGGCTGATTGCTACATGTAATGTTCTTTTTGTGCATGTCTGCATCTCTTTCAACTATTTAGTGTAATGATATCTATTATCAAGTGTGGATAATAAATGCCATAGATTTGGTCTAGTTTCGCTGTGTTCACAGGATGCAGTGGGCTGCTAGGAAAACGAAAGATAACTATAATGTAATTTGATAAAACACAGAGGAAAAAAGCTAGTTGTATTTCTTTATGAATAAAAGCTTGGAAGGCTGAGGTGGAAAAATTCCCAGAGACCAGAAAGTCAAGGCCATGAGCATGCCACTGTACTCCAGCCTGGGTGACAGAGTGAGATTCCAACTCAAAATAAATAAATAAATAAAATAAATAAATAAGGCACATATGTTCTCACTCACAAGTGGACCTTGAACAATTATAATACTATAAGAAAGGGATTGGCAGTAGTGGGAAACTGTCGGAGGTGGGGGTGGGATTGGCAGTTGAGGGAAACTGCTAGGGGAGGGAGGGGCATACCTCATCAACAAGGGTACGCATAATCAACGTTTGTATACCTAACCCTTCATAATAAAAAATAAATAAATAAAATAAATAAAGCACGTCCTGCATGGGTTTAACAATGAAAAAAAAAAAGAAAAGAGAATTTTTCTTCCATGTTATTTATAAACCACAAGCTATCGTTTTGCACAGAGATGCAACTTATATGTATTACTTTCTCCAAATTTATCAGTTCCATAGGCATTTACACTTAGAGGTGATAATTTGTTTTCTAATATGCATTTATGATTATGAGGTATGAAAAAATGTTTCCTAACCAAAATATATTTATAATATGCTCTCATTGGAATCATCAATACACATGCTGCTATTCTTTCAAGTACAATTTTTTTTTCTATAAACTAACTATCGCTGTATCTTCATTGATGTTTTCCTTTGAAAACATTTCCTTTAGGAAGACGTCTGCATTATTGATGGACTCTGCCACTTTGAAGGGGATAAAAATCCAACAAGCTCTTGTTTGATTTGTAGACCCCAAATTTCAAAATTTACTTGGTCATTTTTAGAACGTAAGTTATTTCTTATTAATCCAACTATTTTCCATATAAGACATTTTTAAAAGTGATTTTAAGCCATAAGTTACATAAATGTGTTTAAGACAAATGAAGTCTGTGTTTAATTTAGCATCGCTCCTAACTGCATAATTTACTTTGTTGGAAAGAAATGTAAGATGAAAAGATTATACATATTTTTATGACTATACTACAATAGAGTATGGGATTTAAAAAAATATTTGATAAGGAAAACAAATGCCATCTATTAATGAAAGAAGTGGGAATTGTCAATTCAGTTACACCCAATGTCCTATTCTTAGCCTTACCTCTGTTCAGTTTTGTGACAAGGAACTTAGCCATAAATGGTTAAAGCTCCAAAGGTCATGGGTTTATTGCCTGTTAAATAAGGTATCTGGACTCACTAATCTATAAAGTGCCTTCCAGCCCTACCATTCTGTGAAGTAATGAGTGTAATATTGGGTACAAATAATTTGAAGATACTTTGTTCTACCCAAACAATACCTAAATTATAGTCACATACCAGATAATTCTTTATTTTCCTAAACACCGCTATTATGATTCCACATGGGCTTCCAAGCGTTCCTTCCTCATAGGGAGATCAGACATTATTAAGTACAGTAAGACACAATTTTTCCCTGGCCCCATGTAATTTTATCTAAGGGGGTCATAATACTTTATATGATGGGTGACCCCCCCAATGAAATTTATTCATTAAACATTGTGTATTTATTCTGAAATGTGTGAACTTCAGTCATCTTCAAAGTACTCTTTGTTTGATGCAGTACACCTATCAAGACACTTTTTCCACTGCTCAAAACAGTTTCTGAATCATCAATTTTGATGCCTGTTAGTGCTTCTGCCGTTTTTTGTTTCACCTCTTCCACATTGGCAAAATGTTTCCCATTGAGGACTTTTTTCATCTGGAGAAACAAACAAACAAACAAAAAAAGTCACTCAGTGTGAGATCGTATGAATAGGGAGGGTGGGGCACAGGGGTCATGACATTTTTTGGTCAAAAATTGCTGTACACTCAGTGCAGTGTGAGAAAATGCATTGTCAGGGTGGAAGAATCAGTCGCCTGTTTGCCACAACTTGGGATGTTTCTGGAGAATACAGCTTCTCACAACAATATTAGATGGTACACTGATGCTGCTGATAGGTTCCTAGAACACTTAGCGGGGAAGCCTATACTACAAGGGGCCTGTCTTCCAAAAGATAATTCTGTTTTTTGGGGGGAGGGTACCCCTCATATGGTGCTTTGTCATGCCATTATACGAGTTATTGTATGGGCAAATTTTATTGCTGTGTTAGACCATTTGCCACACGATTCACTGCTTAGGTACAAGAGTCACAGAATATTGTGGAGAGACAATGGAAATATGAGAAAAAAATTTAGTAGAAGAGATGAAGAAAACACTATATAACTTCTGAATAGGTGCCTATGTTTATTCATGGCTATGGTATGACTGATGCTTTAGAGGCTCATAGTAATCAAAGACATAAGGAGCCTTAAAAATATCATCCCTTTCAGATCCCCCATATTGAGAACTAGGAAATTAAGATCAATATATTGGGCTGCAGCCAGGCTCGGTGGCTCAGCCTGTAATCCCGCACCTTTGGGAGGCTGAAGTGAGTGGATCGCCTGAGCCCGCGGGTTCGAGACCCGCCTGGGCAGTGAGACCTCATCTCTACAATAAATCAAAAAATCAGCCGGGCGTGGTAGCGCATGCCTGTAATTCTGGCTACTCGGAAGGCTGAGGCGGAAGGATCGCCGGAGCCCAGCAGGTCGAGGCTGCGGTGGCCAGGAGCGGCCACTGCACTCCAGTCTGGGCCACAGGGTGAGACTCCAACTCAAAAAAAAAAAAAAAAAAAAATTGGGCTGCTTGTGGAAGAATATACAGGGCAGAATGGGAGCCAGAACTAATCTCTTGGCATCAGTGCTTCATTGATGGAAGCAGAGTGTTTGTACCTACTACCATGTATTGAGGGTATCATTCCTTCTATTTAGTCTGTGGGCTAAGAAAGTGGCCGTTTTTTTTTTCTTTTTCTTTTCTTTCTTTCTTTTTTTTTCTATTAAGACAATATAAAAAGATGCTTTAGATGGTATCATGAGCATAAAGGAAAATCTGCCTGTCCTTGGAAATAGCCACTTTTCTAGTGTGGGAGCTTGGCCACTGGAAGGACCTCAAGTGCAGGAGATGAATAAGACCCATGGCACCCAAGTGTTCCAACTAGGGAGACAAGCACACGAACCGTGTAGTCATGGGTAGTAAGGGAGAAATTGAGAGAGGGAGGTGTGGAGGAAAGAGTGAGACTGAAAGAAGAGTGCAAAGGAGAAAGGGAGAGAGAGAGAGAGAAGGAAGGCCAGGAGGGGAGGAAGGGAGGGAGGGACGAACACCATGAAGTAACACAAGACAAGAGGAGCTGCATCTGTCTGGGCAGTGCACGTGTTTCTATATTCTATGCTATATACAAAGAGCTTTCCTGCTTTCATAGCAAAGCATAAGGTCTTGCGCCCGTCACTTACATTTTGCATTTTCTGAGAATGGAACTGAATTTATTCAGAATGTTTCAAAAAAAAATGGGAGAATGCAGCTAGCAGACCTTTGACCAGTGTTTGGTCCTTATCAAAATGCCTGTCTCCATGGGAGCTCTCAGAATCACACTTTCCTCTCCTACGTGGGTACCAAGTTCAATGTTTTCTCTGTTGCAGACAACCAACCCCCAGTGATTCAGACATCGCAAGACAAATTACAGGCTTTTTATGGGGAAAGATTTGAGTACCAGTTCATGGCCCTCGATCCGGAAGGTTCTGACATCCATTTTACGTTAGATTCGGGTCCCGAAGGAGCAAATATTTCCTCTGCAGGACTTTTTATGTGGAAAACAGAGTCTCAAACTCCCCAGCAATTCACTATTCGCCTTAAAGATGACTGTGGTGCTGAGATGAGAGTCACGATTGAGGTAATAATCATAATGACTTAAGTGTCACTGGATTCTTGGGCAATTGTAACAACTCGATTTCTAGTTTAAAATATAGCCAGTAAACCGGGCTCAGTGGCTCAGCCAGTAAGCCCGCGCTTTGGGAGGCTGAGGTGAGTGGATTGCCTGAGCCCATGGGTTCGAGACCCACCTGGGCAACTTGGCGACACCTCATCTCTACAATAAATCAAAAAATTAGCTGAGCGTAGTAGCGTGCGCCTGTAGTTCCAGCTACTCGGAAGGCTGAGGCGGAAGGATCGCCGGAGCCCAGTAGGTTGAGGCTGCGGTGGCTGGGAGCGGCCACTGCACTCCAGTCTAGGCGATAGAGTGAGACTCCAACTCAAAAAAAACCAACAAAAACAAACAAACAAACAAATATATATATATAAGCAGTAAAAGAAGAAAAAAATAAATATAACAACAGCAACAATAAATAAATAAAATACAAGCAGTATTCTTAATCATAAAGAGCAATCAAGTTATTAAATATTGAATAAAAAAATTAAACTGCAAAAAATTGACCTATCTTTATAAGGATTTAAAACCTTACAGTCTCAAACCCAGAAGCATGAACTTAAGTGAATAATGTCTACATCATTTTAGTCTATACTTAGTCTATACTTAGTCTATACTTAGTCCATGAAAGATCTGATTAATCTAACATTGATTAGTATACCCTTTTCCTTCAAGTGAACAAACTGCAGATGTTGAATTAGAAATATCAGGATTATAAATATGACCTGAAATAACTAATTGGCAACTGTAATTCTTTTCTTTATTGACTTTTCTTTTGATTATGTCAGTCATGAGTGCTTAATACTTACAGACCATTTTTGTTTCCTTTATTCACTTGAAACTTGAGACACACACTCAACCAGAAGCAATATTATGAAGCATAACTGCATTCTATGCTATGTTGACCCAATAATTCAAGTGATTGCTATCTCTATGCTTGGGGATAACCTAGGTTTGGGGATAACTGCTTTCTACTTAAATGATTTTTTTCCCCATTATCCTGCTTGCATTATAGAAATTGATCATCTTGTAACATTTTTAAAAAAGTTATTCCTAGCATTTATATTATGACTATACTTTTGAGAGTGAACAGAGTTGCCTATTAGACTATTTTGGGGGGGCTGGACATGGTGGCTAATGTCTGTAATCCCTGCACTTTGGGAGAACAAGTGGGAGGATTGCTTGAGACTGAAAGACCAGCCAGGGCAACATAGTGAGAACTTGTCTTTACAAAAAATATTTTAAAATTAGCCAGGTGTGGTGACATGTACCTGTAGTCCAAACTACTTGGGAGGCTGGAGCAGAAGAATTACTTGAGTCTAGGATTTCAGGACTGCAGTAAGCCATGATTGCACCATTGCCCTCCAGGCTGAACAACTGAGTGAGACTCCTATCTCTAAAGATAAAACAAAACTATTTTTGAATACCACTTTATAATACATCTATATTCCAAATATATGAGATTTTTCATACTTATACATAAACATACATGCCTGTCATGATTTCTGGGACATAATCTGAAAAAAGTCTATTAAGAAGTAAAGATTTTTTTTTTTTGTAGGTGACTGTGAAGTCTTGTGATTGCTTGAATGGTGGATCATGTGTGTCTGACATGGAATTTTCTCCAGGAAGTGGAGCATACCTGTGTGTTTGTTTGCCTGGCTTCCAGGGCACGCTTTGTGAAGTGGACATTAGCGAATGCCAGTCAAATCCCTGTGGCCTTGGCAAATGTGTTAGTGGTTTTCATAGTTATTCCTGTGAGTGTGCACCTGAGCTCAAAGGTAAGTTTTTGTTTTTCATAACTAAATTAAAACATGATCAAATTTAAAAGGAAAGCCCCTTCAAACACTCATCTGCAGATTACTCAAGCAAAGTAAGACCCTAAAGATTTTAACATACATTTCAGGAATTTTAATAGCCAGGCACAGTGGCTCATGCCTATAATCCTAGCACTTTGGGAGATTGAGGTGAGAGGATTGCCTGATCCCACGGGTTCGAGTCCAGCCTGGGCAACTTGGTGAGACCTCATCTCTATAATAAATAAAAAAATTAGCTAGACATGGTGGCCTGTGCCTGTAGTTCCAGCTTCTTGAATGCTGAGGCGGAAGGATCACCTGAGCCCTGCATGTCAGGGCTGTGGTGGCCATGAGCGTGCCACTGCACTCCAGCCTGGGCGACAGAGTGAGACTCCAACTCAAAAACAAAACAAAACAAAACAAATTTTCATAAGCATCATCACAAATATATTTGCTATCCATATCACTTGGTTTTTTAAAATTGTGAATTCCATATACTATTGCAATTTTGCCAGTCTTTATAACTGTAATAGCCATTGAGGACCATGTTTTGCCAGTTCCTAAACATTTCTGCCTATATTTGGTAGGTAGAAATACACTTAATTGTATTCTTATGGGAATATACTATGAAATAGTAAATAAATTGCACCAGGAGAAACACAAAAATTATCACTTAAGAGAGGTCTTATATTGATAATTTTTTAGCTTAGAAATGTAATGGTATAAATTAGAGCTGGAATCAAATGAAGTGTTAGCATATGCACAAATTCATTAATTTTCCTAATATGTCTGATTCCAGAAATAAGTATATGATTGACAACATTTAATTTTCCAAGACTTTTAAAAAACTCCTATCAATATTTTATGTAAGTTAAATAGATGTAAATATTAAATAATTAAATATGCAGTTATTGAGCTGATATTTTTCTTTCTTTCTTTTTTTTTTTTTTTTGAGTTGGAGTCTCACTCTGTCGCCCAGAATGGAGTGCAGTGGCCGCTCCCGGCCACCGCAACCTCGACCTGCTGGGCTCCGGCGATCCTTCCGCCTCAGCCTTCCGAGTAGCCGAAATTACAGGCGGCATGCGCTATCACGCCTGGCTAATTTTTGATTTATTGTAGAGATGAGGTCTCGCCAAGTTGCCCAGGCAGGTCTCGAACCCGCGGGCTCAGGCAATTCACTCACTAGGCCCCCCAAAGCAGGGGATTAGAGGCTGAGCCACCAAGCCCGGCTTCTGAGTCTTCTTATTTATATAAAAAATCTTATGAATTTGGAACCTAATAAATGGCTATATTTGATTATACAATAAGTTCTTAAATTTTAAAGATGTATATAGTAAATTTTAAAAACAGCACACTTTTTTCCTCATAACGTATGACAGCTCTTTTGGAGTTAGGAAGACATACATAAAACATGGAAGAAGTCACATGTTGAGCCAACTGGACATACAGTGTTTTTCACATCAAATAATTTGACCTCTTAATTTATATTTTGTGTAGGTACAAATTGCCAGGAAGATATTGACGAGTGTGATTCTGAGCCTTGCTTTGCAGGAGTGGAGTGCCTGAATACCTTCGGTTCCTATCACTGTGGTTCATGTCCAAAAGGATTTTATGGTGATGGAAAAATATGTCATGGTAAAAGTCCCATACTGTATCAGATGTTTGTCTGCTGCATTCAATTAATTCAAATCACATAGTTCCATTCTGTCTTTTACTCATGCATTCATTCAGTGTGTGTGCATTAAAGGTCACACGGTGAACCAGATGCAGAGGATAAAAAATATATGACATGTCCTCTGACTTAAGAGGTTAAAGTGTAATCACAGGGAATATGACTAATAACCACATGACACAATAAGGTGTGCTGAGTCTTGGTAGAATTGTCTAGGGGGACTAGTAGGCATACTACACAAAGAATCAAGTCCAGCTGGAGGAAGAATGAAAAAAACCCTGAAAAAGAAGTGTTTATACTATACTAGATACACGATAGCTGAACTGGGTATATCAACTCAAGAGAGAGAAGGCATTCTGGAAGAAGAAGCAGCGTGAACACAGATACAGAGGCATCACAGCATTCCTTGGGCTGTGAATAATTCAATGTATCTGGAGCCTGGGAGGTCGGGGAAGCTGCCTCAAAAGTTGAAGGTAGAGAGGCAGCCAGACCATTGAAACTTGTGGGGGATCCCTTAAAATTTTGATGTAGGAAAGAAACATGATGAGGCTTACATTTAAGAAAGTTTATTTTAAAGAGTAGTGTGGAGGACGGACCGCTAGTGGGTAAGGAACAGTGTAAGTCTGAAGATGGGAAGAAGAGTTAAAACAGTATTTCGAATATTTAGGAAAAGACAAAGCTATACTGACGTAAGATGAGATAACTTAAGATGAACAAGTCATCAATTGGTCAGCAATGGGGATTAGCATGGCGAGAGAAAGAGATTCATTATGTTTTGTCTGATTTTAAGGGATGAGTGTGTAGAACTGGCATTTACATTACTATGGACCATACTGTGTCCTTTCACTAAATTAATATGTTGATACCTTCACTCCAAGCTTGGCTATAGTTTGAACAAGGAAATAATTCAGGTTAAATGATTTAGGTCAGAAGGATGGAGCCCCGATCTGGAAGGACTAGTGTCCTTATATAAAGAGACACGAGAAAGTTCACTTTTTTCTCTCTGCCATGGGAAGACATGTCAAGGAAGTGACTGTCTTCAAGCCAGGAAGAGAGTGCTCACCAAAAAAGTAAAGGCAGCACCTTGATTTGGACTTTCCAGTCTCCAGAATGGCAAGGAAATGAGTTTCTCTTGTTTAAGCTTCCCAGTCTATGGAATTTTGTTATGGTAGCTGAAGATGACTTAGACAGACGTACAACATAGAGAAAGAAGTCATTTTGGAGAGGAATGGTAATGAATTCAGTTTGGATATAGAGACACTTAGGCAATTATGGAATATCCATGTGGAACTTGGAAGGTGGAATAAGTTAAAGGTATAATTCTTAGTGTCGTCAGTCATGGGATGAAATTGTCCAGGGAGAACACTTAGAGAAAAGTGGGAACAAATATTGGTGGGCATCAACATTTTAAAAGATTAAAAGAGAAAAATAAGTTATAAGCTGGGCTCGGTGGCTCAGCCTGTAATCCCACGCCTTTGGGAGGCTGAGGTGAGTGGATTGCCTGAGCCCACGGGTTCGAGACCCGCCTGGGCAGCGAGACTTCATCTCTACAATAAATCAAAAAATCAGCCGGGCGTGGTAGCGCATGCCTGTAATTCCGGCTACCTGGAAGGCTGAGGCGGAAGGATTGCCGGAGCCCAGCAGGCGAGGCTGCGGTGGCCGGGAGCGGCCACTGCACTCCAGTCTGGGCGACAGAGTGAGACTCCCACTCAAAAAAAAAAAAAAAAACTTTAAAAAAAAAGAAAAATAAGTTATAAAAGACAGTGTCAAAGATCCATGCCTTTGGTTTAATTAAGTGAACGAGACCCTGTTTGGATGAAAAATATGTATTATCACCTTATGCTTCAAGCTGGGGTGAACTGTCTAGCCCCACAGATATAAACAACACAGTGCAGGATGGCAAAGAGAACTCCCTGTTACCACTACTCTCATTCTTACCTCAATATTCTGTCCCTAACATCTACACCTTCCACTCTAAGCTGAAGGGATCTAACATCTTTCTTTTCCAAACAAAGAGGAAAAGAAAAACATCTTTCTTTTCCAGAAAAAGAGGAAAATTCCCTCAATAAAACCTTTAACAAGTGGAATTTAAGAGAAAAGCAAGTTGAACCAAATCCCATTACACATACGTAAGCGAATAATACTTTTCTTAACATTGCCAGAGTCATTTTTGTATTATAGGAAGGTGCTTATTAATGCAAAAGAATTTCTGGTTGTTGGTGGTGTTTACTTAGTGTTATGGTACATACCCGAATCGATGAATATAAAAATAAATAAAGCACAATTCTTATTCTTGAGGTTATTGCTAACTGGTTGGGGAAAGAGACACATAAGAATCAATAGCATGAAGGGCAAAGTTTTAAGGGAAAACCAAGACAGGCAACATTGATTGGGTGGGGGAATAGGACTGAAGAAAGCTGTGTTATCTTGGGCTATCATAACAGAATGCCACAGACTGGATGGTTTAATCAACAGAGATTTATTTTCTCATAGTTCTGGAGGCTGGAAGTTCAAGGTCAAGGTACCAGTAGGGTTGGTTTTCTGTGAGACCCCTCTTCCTGTCTTGCAGACTGGCTGCCTTCTCACTGGGTCTTTCCCTTGGGCATGCTCTTCTGGTGTTCCTTCCTCCTCTTATAAGGACATAAGTTCTGTTGGATTGTAGCACTACTCTTATGACCCCATTTAGCCTTAATTACCTCCTCTTCCAAAAAAAATCACATTTAGGGTTAGAGCTTTGACCGGTCAATTTTGGGGAGGACACAATTCAATCCACACCAGAAGGGTTTGCTGAAGAAGTAACATTTAAGCAAGTTCTATACTTTGCAAATAGTTTAATCCAAGTGGTATTTGTATAGTATGTTCTTATTCATGGTACAATAGTTTAACTCTGATGTTTTTCTTGTTCTCATTTATAGTTGAAACGCAGTTTTTAAATGAACTTACTATACAAACTGTGGATCTCACAAAACCTGACAAAAGTTTAATTAAGGAAGAGGATGACAAAAATGTCATAGAAAGAGAGAGTCATGTTAAGCCAACACCTGAAAAAGCCTTTAGTAAGTAATGATCATAATTAAAATCGAATGACAAGTAATACTTCTTATTTGTATTCCAGAAGACCAACATATTTATTCCTCGAGAATTTTTGTTTTAAGAAAGATCACCTAAAGACTATATAATTCAGTTTAAAATGTGTTGTTTCTCTTGCTACTCTATTGAGTCCTCTGGCTTCTATTCTAGAAAAAAATTCTTCAAGTTTTATAATGAACCAAGCATCATTTAAGTTGGTGTCAGAGAAGTTTGTGGTTGGAAGTGACTATTTTCAAACTTGCGTTCTTTAAACCTCTGGAAACTGCTCAAACCCTAAAAGTGGTAAGAAGGCCATCATTTCACAAGGCCTTTCCGTTTCCACAGTGTGTTCTTTTTTTTCAATCTTGCCTTTTATTTTTATATTTTTTAAAATTTTAAATATGTGGGGTACAAGTCTGGATTGGGTACATAAGTGGCCTAGGGACAGGTGAAGTTTGGGCCTTTTGCCTGGATTAGGATCAGGCACTCTTACTGATTTTATGTGCTCCCCAATCTCCCCCCCCAACAGCTACTGCCAATCCCTTTCTTGTATTATGATAGGTGTTCAGGGTCCACTTATGAGTGACAACATGTGGTCCTCTGTTCTTTGTTTCTGTGATAGATCACTGAGTATGATAGACTCCAAATCCATCCAAGTTGCTGTGAAGTCCATAGTTTTTTTCTTCTTTATGGCTGCATAACATTCCATCATGTAAATGTACCATATATATACGTTTTTTATCCAGTCTGGTTTCAACAGGCAGCACAGTTAATTCCATGTTTTTGCTTTTGTGAATAGTGCTGCAATAAACATGCATGTACGGTATCTTTTTTGTAGAATGATTTGAGTTCCTCCGGATATATTCCCAAAAGGGGGGTTGCTGGGTGGTATGGAAGGTCAATTTCTAATTCTTTTAGGAATCACCAAACTGTTTTCTATAGAGGTTGAACTAAGTTTGCATTCCCACCAACAGTGTAGACGTATTCCCTTTTCTCTGCATCCTTGCCAGCATCTGTTGGTTTTTGTTTTATTATTAATGGTCATTCTTACTGGAGTTAGGTGGTAGCTCAGTGTGGTTTGATTTGCATTTCTCTGATGATTAGTGAAGCTGAGCACTTTTTCAAGTGTCTGTTGGCTGTCCGTATATCTTTTGAAAAGTATCTATGCATGTCTTTTGCCCACTTTTTGAGGGACTGTTTGTTTTTTTCCTTTGGGTGCATTTAAGTTCCTTGTAGATCCTGGGTGTTAGACCTTTGCCAGATATACAGTTGGCAAATATTTTCTCCTATTCTGTGGGCTGTCTGCTCTCTTGATAGTTTCTTTTGCTTTGCAGAAACTTCAGTTTGATGAGGTCCCACTTATCTATCTTATCTCTTAAGGCATGGGCATTGAAGATTTTGAACAGGAATTGGTTGTTTATTCTCATTTCCATGAGGGTGTCTCCTGTGTTTTCTAAGATTCTTATAGTTTGAGGTTTTATGTTTATGTCTTGGATCCTTTTAGAACTGATTTTTGCGTATGGTGATAGGTAGGGGTCCTGTTTCATTCTTCTGCATGTGATCAGCCAGTTTCCCAGCACCATTTCACAGTTTGTTATTAATAACTCATTTTACTCAATATCATAGGTAAAGTTCTTGCACATTTCACATCAGCTTTCCTTATGCCTTTGCATTCTGAAATATTGGCTGTTACTGTAAATGCTGTATCTTATAAGATATCATTATTTATTCCTGAACTATAGGAATGTTGTCTGATTTTCATGTTGCTTATGCATTCAATCACCTTTCCGAAGAATCTGATTTATACTTTTTTATAGTGGATTCTGTTTTTTTACTTTATTGGTCGACAACAATATTTTTGCAAATAGTAAGTTTTGTCTCCTATCCTTATTTACTTTACCTTAATAATAAGTGAGATGGAGCCTATACGTATGATAAACAAATACTAGGCAAACATTTTTGTATATTATCTCATTCAATCCTCATAATAGCTATTTATAGTAACTTAGCTATTTAAAGTAACTGTTGTTATTTCCATTTTACAGTTGATTAAACAGAAGCATAGATGGGTTAAGTAATCTACTAAGATTTACAGAGTTTTAAATTACACGAGAGAGATCTAAACCAGAGACATAACGTATTTTATATTTTACTAACAGCAGAGTCCAGGTGCTCAGACTTTTGTGTTCCTTATAGTGGTGGAAATGTCCAGTGCAAAATCTGTAGAAGCGGAAGAGCTTTGTTTCTGAGTGGTTTTTGTTTTTTTGTTTTTTTTTTGAGTTGGAGTCTCATTCTGTCGCCCAGACTGGAGTGCAGTGGCCACTCCTGGCCACCGCAGCCGGGCTCCGGCGATCCTTCCGCCTCAGCCTTCCAAGTAGCCGGAATTACAGGCATGCGCTACCACGCCCGGCAGATTTTTTGATTTATTGTAGAGATGAGGTCTTGCAGCCCAGGTGGGTCTCGAACCCTCGGGCTCAGGCAATCCACTCACCTCAGCCTCCCAAAGGCGCGGGATTACAGGCTGAGCCACCGAGTCCGGCTCTGAGTGGTTTTAATGGAAGTTCTCCCCATGTTTCACCATGGACTGTGATATAGCTGAAGTTTCTGCTAGATACCCTTCCTCCTTTTATCTGTTACTTTTTCTGAACTCTCTTTAGTTTTAATTCAGGAGTGGGTTTTAAATTTTTTCAAATGCCTTTTCATTTACTGCTTGCTATAATTTCGGTAAACAAAGATATATTAGACTAGATTTTTCAGAATATTTAAAGTCAAGAGTGGATACGTCAAATTATATTTAAGCATCCTTTTATATTTTTATTGGCATTTTTATGCAATTAAGTCATGCAATTACATTAACTGAGATACAAGTCTGATGCAAATGCTTATCCCATAACTACACTACTGCAATGGATTTACTACCTTATTTAAATTTTTTGCATAATTTCATAAATAATGTTGACTATAGAATTATACCACTCTGATAAAACTTCATCTCTTTTTGTGCATTGTAACAGTTTTAAAAATACTCTTTTCCTGATTACTTGGTAACATTTTTTCATCAGATCATCCATCCTAGCTTCGTTTTGGGAAAAGTAATTTTAGATTGCTTTTCTTTCCTTTTTTTTTTTTTTTGAATTGCAGTTTCACTCTGTCACCCAGACTGGAGTGCAGTGGCACGCTTCCGATCACTGCAGCCTCAACCTGCTGGACTCTGGTAATCCTTCTGCCTCAGCCTTCCAAGTAGCTGGAACTACCGGCGCACACTACCACACCCGGCTAATTTTTGATTTATTGTAGAGACAAGGTCTCGCCGAGTTTCCCAGGCAGATCTCGAACCCACAGGCTCAGGCAATCCACTTGCCTTGGCCTCCCAAAGCAAATCCCAAAGTTGGGATTACAGGCTGAGCCACCGAGCCCAGCTAGGTTGCTTTTCTATTTCTATCAACTTTTTTATTTCTTCTTGAGTCAATTTAATTATTTGTATTTTGCTAAAAAAAAATTACTTGTCGCATCTAGATTTCAGATTCTTGGGTGAAATCACATGTAGCATTCTTGTATAATGTAAAGTTGTCCTCATAGAGGTAGCTTTTTCTCTTTTCTCACCCCTAAGTTGTTTAGTTATATCTTTCCACTGTTTTATTTTTTTCTGAGTAGAACTTGCCAAAGGTTATCTATTTAATTGGGTTTTTTTTCAAATAATAATTTAGGTTTGCTTTTTCTGTTAATTGCCTATTCATATGCTTTTTTCTTTTTTGCCTTGTTTATTGATTTGTTGGAATACTTTATATATTCTGACTGCTGATCCTTTACATAATATGTACTTGAAATTATCTTCTTTATCTCTGTGGTTTGCCTTTACCTGTGTTGTCATTTTATACAGAAGATTAACATTTTATATAATCAAATAAATGTATATTTTCTTAAATCTTTTATTTATAGCTTCTGTTTACAAGGATCTCCCAATTTCTAAGTTGTGCGTATGAGCACTTAAATTTTCTTTTAGGATATTTATTATTTTATATTCAGTTTTTAATTCATCTGAAATTTGCTACTTTATAATGTGAAGTAGAGGCCCAACACTTTTTTTTCTTTTAGATGAATAGCAGCTATCCCATATATTTTATAAAATAAGCCACGTTAAATTCATATATTATGTTTTTAATTTATTAAATACCTATATATTTTGTAATATATTTCTGAGCTTTCTATTATATTTTTTATTATCTAATAGTCTTTTCCTATGCCAATAATACATTGTTTTGATTGGTGTGGCTTAATGTACATTTTAATATCTTTAAGACAAGTATCCTTTCATGATTCTTGTATCTCATAATTTTTGATATCTCTGATACATACCTTTATATTAACATCAAAGTCACTACATTTCATAAGAAAAAATGTACTTTTATCAGTTCATTTTGCGTAGCTATGAAGAAATCCTGAGGTTGGGTGACATTTTAAAAGAGGCTCATTTGGCTCACAGCTCTGCTATGGTACAAGCATTTTCTAGACTTTTGGCGAGGCGGGAAACTTTTCCTCCTGATAGAAGGCAAGGGAAGCCACCATTCCAGATCACAAGCAAGAGTGCATGAGGAGGTCCCAGACTGTTTTTAACAACCAGGTCTTCAATGAACAGATTACCTCAGAAAGGGCACCCAGGCCTTCGTGAGGGGTCCGCCCCCATGGCCCAAACACCACTCGCTAGGCCCCACCTCCAACGTTAAAGATCACATTTCAACATGAGATTTGGAAGGAGCAGCATCCAAGCCATATTAGGACTCTACTAATATCCATTTGCTAGCATATGCTCCTTCCTTCTATTGTAATTTTTGTAATCTGAATTTTCCGTTCTTTTTTGCTTCTTTCTCTGATGCTAATACCAAAAACTCACCTAAGGAGGTGGTTCACTTAAAGCAGTTTAGGGCTGGAGGGAGCAGTTCCGCTGTGTATGGTGACTGGGGAAAGGGGCCACTGCTTTGCTCCAGTGTCCCCTAAAGCAGATACCCTAAGGATGGTCCAGGGCCCTCTTGCTGTTTGTGTTTGTTGACATTCAATTGTGCTTACCTTTTTTTTTTTTGCTCTTACTTTCGTCTTGGGCTATAATTGGTGCACTCATGTTTCTCTGCTAGTCTGAACCCATATGCTTTTTATGTTTCAGGAAGTCCTCAAATTTTTCAAAAATCTTACTGTACTTGTTAAGTGTATTAGGGATTAATTTTTGTTATTTTGATTGTTTTCTTCTGTTGATTTCTGGGTTTGATTTCGTTTGAGTTGGTTTTCTTTGTTTTCTTATCATAAGGAGCTTAAGAAGAGCTGGGTAAAAATCAAACCCTAAGCCGGGCTCGGTGGCTCAGCCTGTAATCCCGCGCCTTTGGGAGGCTGAGGTGAGTGGATT
>NW_007256285.1:2150-65206 GCF_000164805.1 Carlito syrichta | reverse complement strand
ATTCGGGCGTGGTAGCGCATGCCTGTAATTCTGGCTACTCGGAAGGCTGAGGCGGAAGGACCGCCGGAGCCCAGCAGGTCAAGGCTGCGGTGGCCGGGAGCTGCCACTGCACTCCAGTCTGGGTGACAGAGTGAGACTCCAACTCAAAAAAAAAAAAAAATCAAACCCTAAATTAGCAATATAAACTATAAAAAGGGAAATGTGTCTAGTCACTACTTCAAATGTGCCCACGTTGTAAAATTTGTTAGATTTTTCCGTGCCAATGAAATAGAAACGTGTTATAAAAGAATAAAGTATCTTGAAAGGAAGAAATAAATGATGATCTTTCCAAAAGACATAAAAAAGTTTTAATTTCCAGTTGACAAATAAAATCTCATTTTATTACATCAGTAAAATGATTAGAGCCATAGTTCTTTGCCTCTCATATAAAATAGCATTTATGTTATTTACTAATTTTCTTTTAAGCACTTAGTTCCTATCTTCTTTCTAGAAAAATTATTTACTCACTTTCCTGTGTTCCTCTAAGTTTCATTTCATGGTTGTCATTTCATAGTTATCAGAGGTTGCCATGAGCTGCTCATGTGTCTGTATCCTTGACAATGCTATGATTTGATCAAAAACAGGGGTTATACCTTTTTTTTGAGGTTAATGAATATTAGGTGATCAATAAATGCTGGCCATTTCAAAATCTTAATAAAATTATTAATTATTGTTTTTCAAGTTTTATACCATTTAGCTTCCTGTATTATCTTGTGTACCCAAATAGATTATAAGTTCCTTGAACGCAGGAACAGCATCATGACTTCTTGTTACTGTACAGCTCTTGGTATAGTATAGACATATTGTAGACACCAAATGAAGGAATGAGTTACTTAATGCCAAGTATTGTGGGTAGAGCAGAATATTAATACATGCTCTTGTCTAACATTTCTATTTCTTTTTTGATTGTTTAGACACACATTTTCAGCCACCATCAACAGAGCAGTCACTAATTGGTACAAACTTTACCTCTAATCCTGATACTACCAAAAAAGTTCCTGAACAGAACAAACATCTCCCACTTGTCACTAAAAATCAGTTACCACTCAAATGGATGAATCAGTGAAGCCTATTTCCCATCAGATGTTGGGTTTTAAACAAATGGATCATACTCTCAGTACAACCCTCAGTCTGGATGAGTTGGAAGCTCCTGTGAAGAACAGTAGTTTCTTAAGCATTAACCCAAACAGCACCCATGGAGAACTGAAGACTCTTACCCAGAACACCATCCAAACAGAGAAAGGAGAGTATAATTTGCAAATTAATAGGTCTTCCCAAGATTACACACAATATGAAGATGTCTTTGCATCATCTGTTACCAAAGCAATAACTCTTTTGCCAGAAAAGTTTGCCAAAACATCAACTTGTGATGAATCACCTTGTTATCCTGGTGTTTCCTGTGTGCCAACTTCAGAAGGCCACTTCAAATGTGGACGTTGTCCTCTTGGGTACTATGGAGATGGTATCCATTGCAGAGGTAGGATGAAACTCTTCTGAAGATACAAAGAAAACTACTTGGTTCGAGTTTAAGGAATTAAGAAGACATGCTTTTCTATTTACTAATTTATGTTTTTTAGTTCATTTATTTCCTTTTACTTGACTTATTATTTGTGTAAACTGTATTCTTATCACATTTTGCAAAAATGAAAGTGGGTTTTCTGAGTTATTTATCAAAACAGTGTTAAAATTATTTAGAATTATAACTGGATAATATATATTTGAATATCTATGTGTTCCAGGGTCTGTAGAAACATTCTGTATCAGTTATGTCATACAATTCACAAGAACTCCACATATCAGGTGTTATTTTTGCAATTTTACACACAAAGCAGAGCTTTGGAGTGCTGACTTTCCTAGCATTAAGCAGCTAAGGGGATAAAACAAAGATGCTAATGTAGATCTGATTAACATTTCGGTCTGGGCTCTTTTCAGCTCATAGTGGATATTTAGCTCTTCAGATTACTCATTCTGGCATATTTTCTTATTTGCATAAACTAGGTTTCTCTGTAACTCTGCCAACTCTTTTAGGATTAAAGCAAGCTGTATATCATTTTAATGTTTTTTTTTTTTTTTTTTGAGTTGGAGTTTCACTCTCTGGCCCAGACTGGAGTGCGGTGGCCGCTCCCGGCCACCGCAGCCTCGACTCGCTGGGCTCTGGCCATCCTTCCGCCTCAGTCTTCCAAGTAGCCGGAATTACAGGCATGCACTACCACGCACGGCTGATTTTTTGATTTATTGTAGAGATGAAGTCTTGCCAAGTTGCCCAGGCGTGTCTCGAACCCGTGGGCTCAGGCAATCCACTCACCTCAGCCTTCCAAAGGCGCGAGGTTACAGGCTGAGCCACCGAGCCCGGCTAATTTTAAATGTATTGTTTATATGTTTTTCACAATTATTATTATTGTTTTCTCTAACGCAAATCAATCTTTTGGCTTTGACAATGTAGAAGCTTTTTGTTGTTTTGTTACTGTTTTGCTTGAGACCAAACTTAATCAGAAGAGCTCTCAGAGTATTTCTGTGTTCTCAGTACCTAGAACGTAGAGGACCTAGAGGAACTTTTTTTCTTTCTTTTTTTTTTTTTTGGTAGAAATAATAATAACCCTCAACACCTACATATTTTTAATATAAAAGTCGTTATTATTAGTAACTGAAACAAAACAACCTCATGTATTTCCATGGCCTCAGAACATGTTAAATGCCAAATAGACTATACCAGGTAGTTAGAGAAACTTAAGAAATATGAGCCTATTAGCATGTGATGTATTTGTGGCATCCTGCTCTTTGAAATTCTGATTATCCCCGCCATTCACTGATATTTAGCTGATTGGTATCTAAAATTTCATTAAGCTGGGCTCGGTGGCTCAGCCCGTAACCCCATGCCTTTGGGAGGCTGAGGTGAGTGGAATGCCTAAGCCTGTGGGTTCGAGACCCGCCTGGGCAACTTGGCAAGACCTCATCTCTACAATAAATCAAAAAATTAGCTGGGCGTGGTAGCGCGCGCCTGTAATTCCGGCTACTCGGAAGGCTAAGGCAGAAGGATCACCGGAGTCCAGCAGGTCGAGGCTGCAGTGGCCGCTCCCGTCTGGGCGACAGAGTGAGACTCCAACTCAAAAAATAAAATAAAATAAAATAAAATTTCGTTAAAATGTTTATCTAAAAAAGACTGTAATCCTGTGTATGGTTAGCTGCTCTCTCCAACATGGGGTTCTGTTATGGGAGTCATTACGGCATCTTGTACTTCCTTCTTACCCTATTAACCATTTCCTCCGTCATGCTAATGGTAAAACAAAATAAAGGGGGGCAGATTTTTATGGATAAATGTAGTGGCTATTGTTTAATAGTGGTATCAAAATGCTCAAATTTCAGAAAATTTTGCTTTTATTATAACTAAATTTATGGATAACATGCATGTGACGCATCAACAATCAGCCTTCTTTCTCTTGATTTTTGCAGCCATTTGTAGACACCCATGTGGTAAAAGCAGGGAATGTGTTGCCCCAAACATATGCAAATGCAAACCTGGTTACGTTGGTTCTCATTGCCAGACTGGTAGGTAACATCATTCATTCGTTTGCATAATGAACTTTATTTGATAATTGATATTTCTAAAACCTGGGCTTTATTTTATACAGCTATATGTCAGCCTGATTGCAAAAACCATGGAAAATGTATTAAGCCTAACATTTGTGAATGTCTTCCAGGACATGGTGGTGCAACCTGTGAAGAAGGTAATTCTAATTAAAAATCAAATAATAGGACAAAATACAATATTATTTTTTAGACTATTTAAAACAACAATTTCACTTTGCTGCAAATGTACTAAAATATCTTTATTAATGCTGGTGCAGTAGCATAATTCTTTTAAATACTAAAAATAATTTATTTGAAGATTTAATTTTTTTTCAATATCTGATATTTATTTCAACTTGACTTTTCAGTAAGTGAGTTTCCATATAAATTGCATCTGTAAAGTTTTCAGTCTGAATACCATAGTGTTTCCAATGGCATATATTTTGAACAAAGGCCAGTCCACATTCTTTAAATTTGTGGATTCTCTCCAATGCACAGTCTAACGTCAAACAAAGTTTTAGCTGGTTAATGCCTTTAGACATTTCTTACATTTGTACATGCAAAAGATCTGTGGTTTAAGTAAAGATAATGATACTCCTTACATCTGTAAATTTCTCACCATCTCTCTATGGTTTATAACTTGATATATGATTTGCCAGTCATTACAGATACGGAAAATGTAGCATATAAATTCTATGATGTTGAGAAAACTTGGAATAACGGTAAAAAGTTTACCCCATTGTGCGCATCTATAGGGAATCCCTAAATATAGATGCTCATATGTCCACCAAGTATTGAACGAGAGCTAAAGGCTTTATCGCATTCCTCTCATTTATATAGCTTCATCTCAGTATGGATTCTCCAGCATACTGGAGCAAATTGTCCAGCAAATTGTATATGAGAGCAAAAGGCTTACCATATTTGTCACATTTGTAGAGATTCTCTCCAGTATGGTTTTTTAAAGATGTGGGGTATAATTCAGGATTAGGTATATACAAGTGGATGTCGTACAGGTAAAGTTTGGACCTCCCTTTGGTCCCCACTTTGACTGGTTTGAGATCAGGTGCCCTTATTGATGTGTCCCCACCCCCGCCCTGGCAGTATCCCACTACTGCCAATCCTTTTCTTATAGTATTATGGTACATGTTCAGGGTCTGCTTATGAGTGAGAACATATGGTACTCTGTTCTTTGTTTCTATGATAGATCACTGAATATTATAGACTCTAAATCCATCGAAGTTGCTGCAAAGTCCATATGTTTGTCCTTTATGGCTGCGTAATATTCCATTATGCATATGTACCATCTTTTTTTTTTTTTATCCAATCCAGTTTCAGTGGGCAGCACAGTTGGTTCCATGTTTTTGCTATTGTGAATATATTTGAGAGTTTTTAAAGAAATTTCTGAAATCCGAACTCCAAAGAGTAATAACTTACTTACCATTGGTAAAAATCATTTTTGAGTTTTAGTTATAAGTTATCATATCTCTACAAATATTTTAGCTTTAATCAAAAGACACTGGCTTATCAAATAACTGATCAAACGTAGTTCCCAGGAAGTGTTAAATGCCATATAACAAGAAGATATAAAGAAGTAAGAAGAAATCCAAAAAGTGATTTTTAAAAAATATTTATAGCAACACAATTGTGTTGCTTTGTTGAAATCTTAAGTTTCATATGTTTTCTAACATATGAAATGACATTCCTAAAGTGGGTGATAGTTTAAAGAAATTTGTGGTTTATTCTTAAAATAGTATTTTAAAATAATATATTGGTAGATGGTACATAAAATTATAAACAAATGAAGAGCCCTGTTAAAATGCTTTCATGTAGCCAGGTGCAATGGCTCACGCCTGTCATCCCAGCACTTTGGGAGGCAGAGGCAAAAGGGTTGCCTGAGCCCAGGAGTTCAAGACCAGCCTGGACAACTTGGCGAGACCTCGCCTCTACAATAAATAAAGAAAAATTAGCTGGGTTTAATGGTGCACGCCTGCAGATCCAGCTACTTGGAAGGCTGAGGTGGAAGGATTGGCTGAGTTCAGCAGGTTGAGGCTGCAATGGCCGTGAGCGCACCACTGCACCCCGGCTTGGGTGACTGAATGAGACCCCACTCAAAAATAAAAATAAATAAATAAAATACTTTCATGACAAGGCAAGTTACAAATTAACAAATTAAGGTAAATTTAGGTGAACTAACAAAAACCTCCTATGTCAATAGCATATGAAAATAACTATGGAAATATAGAGATACTCTATTTGTAGAGTGGGGATACATAAACTCAGATCTCACTTTTCAGAAGAGGCCTAAGGTCATACATTTCTTTCCACGAGTTTCATGAATCAAAACATACAGATGATTTGTGAATGTCTCTAGAGTATGAAGTCATATAGTCAATCCCACGGAACTAAATTTCATAGCAAAAGAGAATTGCGTTCATCACACATTGCTCTCACAGCAAGGTTTCATTGTGGCTATGCTTCATAAATAGAAATGGGCTATTTTGAAATTAAGAACTGACTTAACATAATCTGTGTCTGCAGAAAATTGTAACCCACCTTGTCAACATGGTGGCACGTGTGTGGCTGGCAGTCTCTGCACTTGTCCTTACGGTTTTGTAGGACCAAGGTGTGAAACAAGTAAGCAAACTCTCCTGCATTCTGATGTAATGAAATCGCTCCTTTGAAGAGTTGATGCCTTTAGTACTGAATAAAATGAACCCAAACCCTAAGTAAAGAATACACCCAGATGATTTGTGATGACATTACCATCTTGCATCACAATGGGAGCAACCACTGTGCCCAGTGAAAGTAAATCTCCTCTTGATGCTATCCACGACCTTTCTTTGAGATAACAGGAATTTGGGCTTGTTAAATTGTGTATACATTTCTCATTTATGTCTATGATTGCTTTTTACCAATAACTAATAATTTCTCCAAATAACCCACTCTTATTTACCACTTGGTTCAATGGTTTTCTATTTTCCCTATCTTTATCAACCAAAAAATAATTGAATGCAAGAGTTGAAGAGCACTCAAAGCCAAAGTATACATTATGTTTTCTCTCTTTTTTCAATCATATTTATTAGCAGATGTCACTGGCAGTTGTGAGTTAAATAGGTAATAGCCAACAATATGACTATTTTAAGCCTAAGTTATATCTATTTTATGTTCATTCTATGACTTTAGTGGTCTGTAACAGGCATTGTGAAAATGGAGGTGAATGTCTTACACCAGATGTTTGCCAGTGCAAGCCTGGCTGGTATGGACCCAGCTGCAATACAGGTAAATTAGAGATATTTTCAATGAACATGTCAGTTAAAAGAAATTTAAAATGTGCCAGTTGTCTTGAAGACTTTCACCTAAGAAACCTAAAACTGATCCAACAAGACAGGTATGATATTTTTACTATAGTCTGACTTCTAAAACTTCATCTTTTGTCTTTGTTTTTTCTTTTTATACTGGACCAGAAAATGTTTTATGTTACCCCCTCCAACCAATGCTTTTTTTTTTTTTTTCCTTTTTATTTCACTCATGAAATCTAAATACTCCTTATGGTGGAGAGAAACATATTTGTGTTGCTCTTCTACATTTCTTTTAAGTTTCTGATCACAACACTGATATTCCATTTTATTAAACATCTAAGCAATTCTGAGTTAAGTTAATACCCATCATGTGATTCTATTTATATATCACAGTAGCAGGCTTGCTTCTTTGGCAGTAGTGTTTGCAGTTATCTATGTTTAATCTAATGACTTTTCTCAATGAAAATGTAATTCACCATTTGCAGCTTGCCAATTATGGGTGAAACATGATGCAAAGAGAAACAAAGATCAATTTGACTTTTGCCTTGATTTCAAGCAGAGTATTGTTAGTGATAGACAAACAGGTACATTATAAAAAAGACTGATTCAAGTGGAAGTGTGATAAGCAATGTAATTGAAGCACAGTTCTTTAGAAGCAGAGAAGACAGAGATTAATTCTGGCAAGTGAAGTTGGGAAGAAAATCACATTTGTTGTAGACCTTAGTGAACGAGTAAAAAATGTAGGGAGAAAAATGGAATTGGGGCTGCCTTACAAAGTGAAACAAAGGTCAAGATCAAAAACAAAGAATGTGTTTGAGTGCAGTGTTCCTGTTTTCATTGGGAAGGAGTTAGAGAGGTGCACGTGGCTATGTGTATCTGAGCAGATTACAACCATCCTGTTAGCACTGTTGAATTGAATTGCCTTCTGTTAACTTACAATTATTTCTTTCAGATTACTGAGGGCATTCTAAAGTCTAATCATAGCCTCCACATTCTTAGCTTAGTATTATTTGTAAACTTAATGAACATGTTTCCAAAGCGATTATCCCTTTACTTCATTCTTATGTTTGGCAAAGTCTGATTACTTATCTCTTGTGGGTTCTACTTGCAGTCAAAATAAAATATTTTATGATGCACCATTTTGTACTTCTTGGCAGCTTTCATTTTTCAAATAATAAACCTTTATGGTCTCTTTCCTCCTGCTGTTCATTAGCTTTGTGTGACCCCGTTTGCCTCAATGGTGGTTCCTGTAATAAGCCAAACAGTTGCCTCTGTCCAAATGGATTCTTTGGTGCACAGTGCCAGATTGGTAATTATGCTTTCTTTGTAAGTAAAAAGGGCAATTGGAAAGCTAGACCTCAATAGAGCTCTGGGTAAACACAAGACAAGTTTCAAAGGGGAAGATGCTATTTGTTTTTTGCTTCAATTTTTGTGACGCTGTAGGTATGCCTTCCACATGACCAGCATATGCCAATATATTAAAGTTATATAAAATGGTTACATTTATTCAACATATATTAGGCTCACAACCTTGGTGTTCATCTGTGCAGTTTTGTAGGACCAAGGGGTGAAACAAGTGAAGTCCTCTTGCAGTCTGTTTTAATGAAATACTGTCATTTTTATTGCCTTCACAGAAAAAAAATGTTCGATTTATGGTCAACATACTGTCCTCTATTATTCCAAGATCTCTCTTCACTTTAGTTTTATTAAACATTTATGAATACAGTAAGTCCCCTACATATGAACCTTACAGTTGCAAACTTTCAAATTATGCATTTGCATGTCCAATCATGTAAGTTAGTTCACATGTTTGGCGTACATTGTCACGTGCATGCATGTTCTACAAGTGGTTGTGCTTTTATGTACTTTACTGTAGAGTGTTGCACAGTAGTATTTGTGTGAAAAATATTACACACCTATCACAGTACAGTACTATATAGCGATTGTGTTAGATGAGTACCTGGGCTAACAGAACTCGTTCGAATGTATGGGACTTCCTGTACTCACCTGTGCATGGCATTTCACAAGATGACATGAGACACAAAGATGCCATTTCCCTCCTTAACTTGCTGTTTTAACAACCTTTCCCCATATAGTTAATGTTAGAGTTTTTAAAGGAATAATGGAAATGTCTTAAGTATGAGAGTGTAGGCATGTATTCATGTCAATAAACAAAATTTAAAGTGTATTTTTTGTATCTTCCTTTTTTTAAGTTTATACAAAATGTAGAGTGAATTTTTAGTATAAAATATATCTCCATAATAATTCTCTTTTTTTTTTTGAGTTGGAGTCTCACTGTCGCCCAGACTGGAGTGCAGTGGCATGCCACCGCAGCCTCAACCTGTTGGGCTCCGGCGATCCTTCTCCTTCAGCCTTCCAAGTAGCTGGAACTGCAGGCGTGCACTACCATGCCCGGCTAATTTTTTTAAATTTTATTGTAGAGATGAGGTCTCACCAAGTTGCCCAGGCGGGTCTTGAACCTGTGGGCTCAGGCAATTCACTCACCTCGGCCTCGCAAAGCGTGGGATTACGGGCTGAGCCACCGAGCCTGACCCATAATAATTCCTAAAACTCATATTTTCCTTGCCATGATGCACTTTGATTTGCAATTCTAATTCTGTTATTTGAATGTTGGCTAGGGTTCTGAGGATGACACTGAAGCAGAGAAGAAACTATCACTCTAACACAGGACATATAGGCATAGGGTATACGTTCCTCTAATTCAGATTTTATTTGAGGAGTCAGTTTGAGAAATGGAAAGGCATAGAGAGTAAGTTAAGGCAAATCTTGAAAACCGGAAGACTATGACTAAACCCCTGATGAAGAGCTATGCATGGAGTTTTGAGGGATTGTATGAAAGGAAATGGAAAGTTCCCATTTATCGTACTACTTGCAGTGGATGTAAGATAGAATAAGAAAAGCTCTTTTCAACAAAATTATGGACTTTGCAGCAACTTGGATAGATTTAGAGTCTATAATACTGAGTGATTTATCATAGAAACAATGAACTGAGTATCATATGTTCTCACTCATAAGTGGACCCTGAACACTTACCATAATACTGTAAGAAAGGGATTGACAGCAGCCAGAAACTGCTGGGGGTTGGGCGGAGGAACTTAACATTAATAAAGGTACCTGATCTCAAACCAGGCAAAGTGGAAACCAGAGGGAGGTCCAAACTTTACCCGCGCAGTGACCACTTGTATATCTAATCCTGAATTGTACTCCACATCTTTAAAAGAAAATACATTTAAAAAAAAAAAAGAAGAGAGACTCTTCTCTAAAATATATGTGCCTGCTGGACACAGTGGCTCATACTTGCAATCCAGGAGTTCAAGACCACACTGGGCAACATACAAGACTCTGTCTTTTTATATATCTTTTATTTTTATAGAGACGGGGTCTTGCTATGTTGCCCAGGTTGGTCTCAAACTCCTGGGCTCAAGCAATCCTCCTGCCTTGGCCTCCCAAAGTGCTGGGATTATAGACATGAGCCACCACGTCCAGCCTGACTCTGTCTCTTAAAATAAAAATAAAATGAAATGAAATGAGATGTATGTGCCAACTATAACTCAGTAAAATAAGGACTCTCTAAATCATTAAACTAAATTTACTTATTGAACATATGACATATTTTAAGGGCCTAGGAAACAGGTTATTGTAGAATGGGAACAGATTTGAAATTAGTAGATGTCTATAACTTCCTTACTGGCGTGGACTTTGGAAATTTACTCCATCTGCTGGCCTCCTGGCTTTCAAATTTGATTTAGACAGTTGCTGTGAGACAATATGTAATTCTTATTAGATCACATCCCCTTGTGAGTCCACATGGTGGGAAGGGAAGATGGCACACATTCGAAATCAATCGAATAAAATTAGGAAGAATATGGTTTAAGGTAAATATGACAAACATATAGTGTGTATACTCTAGAATTTTAAAAGGGGAAGATACAAACTGAACTAGAAACATCAGGAGGGAGTTAGACCACTCTATCAATAAGACTTTAAATGCCTTGCACAAGAGATGTTTAAATACAGCTTCTAATTTCCTTCACCTCTTGAATTTCACATGGAGAGTAAACCCTGATTACTTAGGTCACTTCGGTTTTGATGAGAGAGCCCTGTAAGGCCTACAGAATCCCATAAATAAATGTGGAGGATGAATTTTCTTACAAACCTCCTTTTATAAAGTGAGAGCATGGGGGGAGATACCAAGCCTAAGGTCTATGTTTTCTGTATATTTCATTTTAATTATTTGTGCTTTTTTTTGTAGAGTGGACATGACCAAGCCTTGCTTATGTGTTTTTTGCATATATTATTTTAATTAGATGTACTTTTTTGTATAAATGTGATATTTATCACTACACTGACGTCTCTGTGGATGATCATTAATTATAGCAAGGTTACTCATCATAAACAATCTGTGGGGTTTTTTTTTAGTTTCAATTTTTTTCTTTTTCATTTTGAGTCTGCATCTCACTCTGTCACCCAGGCTGAAGTCCAATGGCATGATCACAGCTTATCACAGCTTCGAACTCCTGGGTTCAGACTATCCTCCTGCCTCACCCAATCCCCCACCACCCAGTAGGTGGATTGCATATATGAACCACTGTGCCAAACTAATCTTTCTTTTATTTATTTTTTGTAGAAGCGAGGTCTTGCTATTTTGCCTAGGCTGTAGTTTTAAATTTCTAATCATAGGCATTTCCTAGGGAATTTATATAATGGAAAGAAGACATTTTTTTCTTAATAAATAGACATAATCTTAAGTTGTATAAAGGATGGGTAGCAGAAAATGTAAGAACATTTCTCCTTTAACAAAAAGTACCAATAAAATGCCAGAGAAAGAACAGTAGACTCAAGCGTGAACCAGAAAAGGCTCAGTCTAAAATAGTGGAAGCTATCTATTTGCTAAAAGCACTCAGTTAGATTTTTATACTTAAACTCCCTCATGGCCGGGCTCAGAGGCTCCTGTCTATAATCTCAGCACTTTGGGAAGCCAAGTTGAGAGGATTGCCTGAGCCCGTGTGTTCGAGACCAGCCTGGGCAACTTGGCGAGACCTCATCTCTAAAATTAATAAAAAATTAGCTGAGTATGGTGGCACATGCTTGTAGTTCCAACTACTTGGAAAACTGAGGCGGAAGGATCACCAGAGCCCAGCAGGTCAAGGATGTGGTGGCTGTGAGCTTGCCACTGTACTCTAGCCTGGGCGACAATGTGACTCCAACTCAAAAAAACAAAAACAAAAAGCTGTCTCTATTTCAATTTAAAAATCCATTTGGAATCAGTTGAATTTTTCTTCTAGTGTTTGGAAATAAAACAACTATTAAAGATAAATCAAATTCAAACTGGGAGTCAGTCTACACTAGCCCTGTTATCAAAACTTAGTACATTTGAAATTCATTTTAAAAAACACAAACTAAAATACCTTTAACGAATATTTAGGGAGAAATTGAATATAAAATTTTCCATACAGATTTGGCTGTGTATTTTTTAAAGCTGCATTTAATTTCCATATCTGGAAGAAACATGAAGTAATAATAATCCTCTCATCAAAATAATAAATATTAACCCTGAATTTTTTTTTATTAATCAATATTTTTTATTATGGTTTTGTGGGGTACAGTTAAGGGTTAGGTGTACAATTACGTTTTATTCAGGCACCCTGTTGATAAGAGGTGTTTTCCCATCCCCAGACAGATATTTGCTACTGTTAATCCCATCCCCCCCATAGTTTCCCAGTACCGTCAGTCATTTTCTTATAGTATAACATTTTAACCCTGAATTTTATGGAACAGAATCATACATAGAATAAATCAGTAAAGTCTATTCAAAATCATCTACAAATATTCCTAACAAAGCCAAGGATTTACTGTTAAAAAATATTTTTACCCGACATTCACAGGAGTAAATCACATCTAAAGTGCTGTCTTCATAATCTCAGTAGACATCCCAAAGTTAATTTAAAAGTATGTGCTAAATATCATGAGAAAAATCGATGACATTTGCCTAATTTTCACAAAAACAGATACATTCTTATTTTGAGCTAGGTTTTGACTTATTTTCTTGGTTTCATCCAGATCATTTCACACTTTACTTCATTATATGATGAAACATAAGTGAGGGTTCATAATCTATGCTCTATAATACATAAGACTCAATTTGTTATGAACCCTTCACCAATACATTTCAAATTGTGCTAAGCCCATTGCAACTGATAGCCATAAGAACTGTATTTGATGATTGAGAGAGGACAGTTTTAATGACTTGCGGTTGTGATCTTTTATTTTAATAGCCCATTCCTCTGCCTTATGGCCCCATAGATAACATACACGATGCAATATATAATATGTAATAATTGAATGTGCGATATTCACAGATTGCTGCCATGTGTTCTTTTAGCTTTCTGTCACCCTCCCTGTAAGAATGGTGGCCACTGCATGAGAAATAATGTGTGTGTCTGTCGTGAAGGATACACTGGCCGGAGATGCCAAAAAAGTAAGACACCGCTAAATGTATTTGTCCACTACTGGTAAAGTCAACGCAAAATTATTGCTGTTTAAGGACTGATCTTTCATGCTTTTACCTTAAGGCATCTGTGATCCCATGTGCATGAATGGAGGAAAATGTGTGGGACCAAATATTTGCTCTTGTCCTTCTGGATGGAGCGGGAGAAGATGCAGCACACGTAAGAGGAATACTCTTTTTGTTTTGTTTTGTTTTGAGTTGGAGTCTCACTTTGTCACCCAGGCTGGAATGCAGTGGCACGCTCACAACCACCAAAGCCTCCACCTGCTGGGCTTAGGCGATCCTTCCGCCTCAGTCTTCCACGTAGCTGGAACTACAGGCATGCCTCATCAGGCCCAGCTAATTTTTGGATTTACTGTAGAAACAAAGTCTCATCATGTTGCCCAGGCTGGTCTCGAACCCTGGGCTCAGGCAATCTTCTCCCCTCCACCTCCCAAAGTGCTGGAATGACAGGTGTGAGCCACCAAGTCAGGCCAAGAGGAATACTCTTAAGATGCTAATGTGCACATTCTTTGTGGGAACAGAAAGCAGAATTTAAAACAAAGAGCGTTGTTCTTGTTTTTGTTTTAATTTTCATATATTTATTCTTGCTTTAGGAGATGTCTTTTTGAAATAGACTAAAAGGCAAAGTCTTCTGAATTCATTCTTTTCAGATATTGGAAGAAGATATATTGTACTTTTCAGTTTTTCTACTACACTTGCCAGTATAAATAACAAATTGTTAAGTCCTGGTCTCCAAATCTGAAGTAGGCATCAGGGGAAGGTTTGCGAAATTACCGATTCCTTGGCACTGCCTCAAACCAACCAGTTCAGACCTTTCCAAGGTGGGATGCCCGTGTCTTTCAGTCTGGTTAGTTTCTGAGATGAGGGTGGGTCTCCTCACTCAGATGTTTCATTGTTTTCTTTCTAGAAATTATTTTAAATTAGCAGCTATGTTTTGATCAAACTGAAAAATAAGAAGCAACATAAATGTTCAGTAATTGAGGAAAAAATTAAATCACAAAGCATTCTAACAATGGAACACTTTACAATCATTAAAATTACGTTTTCCAAGAATATATAGTGACCTTAGAAAATGTTTTGCTAAATTTTTTGTTCTTGAAAAGATTTCTTAATCACTGACTTTTAACTGTTGTTCTTTTTTTTTTTAATGAAAATTGTTCATTCTTACTGATAGGATTTAACTAGTAATTTAAAGTTTTACCTTGTTTTTATTTCCATTTGCAGCTGTCTGCTTTCAGAAATGTCAAAATGGTGGTGAATGCATTGCTCCTAATATATGCCACTGTCCTTCCGCCTGGGAAGGAGCACAGTGTCAAACACGTAAGCCCATGGAATTTTTTTCCTACTCTCTCTTCTCAATCTGAATCTGTTATAATAATTAATGGACAAAATTATGAACTTTGCAGCAACTTGGATGGACTTGAGTCTATAATACTCAGTGATCTATAACAGAAGCAGAGAACTGAGTACCACATGTTCTCACTCATAAGCGAAACCTGGACAATTATCATAATACTATAAGAAATGGATTGGCAGTAGTGGGAAACTGCCAGGGAGTGGGGGAGGGTGGGGGAGGAACTTCATCAATAAGGGTACCTGATCTCCAACCAGGTGAAGTGGAGTCCAAAGTGAGGTCCAAAGTTTAACTGTACACCTAACCCTGAATTATACCCTACATCTTTAAAATAAAAATTTTTTTTTAAAAGTATGACTTTAGGAGAAATCCATAGGGGAAAAAAATCCAGCATGCTGATCCTTTAAAAAATGGTTTCAGAAATAAAAGGAAAACTTAGTCAATTTTATATCTATTTAAAAGTAAAAAGCAAAACAGCAAGATGTGCAAGACAAGTACTAATTTATACACATCGGTGCTTCGGGTAGTTTCTGAAAACTACTCAGATTAAATGGAGTCGTAGGGTTTGTTGTTGTTGTTTGCTTTGTTTGTTGTTACGGAGGTTTCCCTTTGCTTTATATAAAGATAGAATACTTGTCATGTAAAATTCAATGATATTATTATAGTTTTAACTTTTGTAAAAGTGATTCTTAATGACAATTTTTGCCTTTTTACATTTTATATTTTATTGTCATTTTGTGCATGATAAAAAATTTAAAAAGTAAGGTCTAATATTTGAATATTTTGTGTGACAGAGTTTCAAATTCTGGTCTGTGGATTACTAATAAAGATTTCTCTGGTGGGCCAAAGAAGGCTTTAAAAGTTTAAATATTATTTCATATTATAAGATCAAAGCATATTTATAATATAAATCTTAAAAAACATGGAAAAGTATAAATTTAGCATGCCCATTTTCACCACACAGAATTCATTTCTGTTGTTTTTAGCATTTTAGCATATTTCTAATTTTGAAATTTTAAGAAAACTTGAAATAACATATTAACATATTGACAAAGATTAATGGAAAAATATAGATATCCCCTAAAAATATTTTCAAATGATCAATAATTACATAATTTAAAAGCTGGTGGCCAAGTATACTGTAAACTGAAATTACACAGATGTTTCATGACTGTACCTGTTTACTAAAAATATGTGCTGTCCATTTCAATGCTTAATGAGCTACACTGTGGTTTCTATGCATACAAAGATTTGTACATAATTTTTATAACTCTTAGATTTTATTTTATTCATAATTGCTATTATATTTTATACATTTCTGATCTTAGGAAAGTATGTCAAAATACTATTAAGTGCTAGTGCTTACATAAGAAATGTGTGCTCAAAAATGGATAAATCTGGACTGGGCACAGTGGCTCACACCTGTAATCCCAGCACTTTGGGAGACTGAGGCAGTAGGATTGCTTGAGCCCAGAAGTAAGACCTCCTCTCTACAAAAAACCCCAAAAATTAGTTGGGTGTTGTGGCATGTGCCTGTAGTCCCCACTAGTCAGAAGGTTGAGGCAGAAGGATCACATGAGCCCAAGCAGTCGAGGCTGCAGTGAGCCGTGATCACGCACCGGCACTCCAGCCTGGATGACAGAGTGAGACCCCAACTCAAAAAAAGAAGGGGGGATGCATTAATGTGGAGATTTGTTGCATGTTTGTAGACTGAGCTTGAGTGCACCCTGTTCCCAAGTATTGAGAAACTGTCATAATATGCATATATCGATGATGACATTTTAACATTTTACTACTATCTTCTGGAAAATCTCCTCTGCCAATGATGTAATTATGTCAGATGAAACGTTGCTCTTGAAGCGTGCAAGCTTTCACTATGAGATATGGAAGTTGTACCTTCCCCATGAAAATAACTGTCCTATATATAATTTTATGGTTTGCTCATTTTCATTCAATGTCACTTAAAAGCATTTACCATGTCCTTTCAAATTTTAAGGAATTATTTAATAATTAATAATTTTAAGGAACATGTTAAGTTTTATAATATAAATACATAATTCCTTTGACTGCTCCCCTTGTGTGGACTATTTTAGTTATTTACAAATTATTATTATGTACTGTGTGCACTCTCTAAAGATAGATGATAGATGATAGATATTGAGATAGATTTAGGTATTTTTTAATTGCCTTAGGAAAGATTTCATGGAAGAAATTTCTAGTATAGATGGTGTGAATTTCTTTTAAAAATTTCCATTGGAGTTGTTTCATATTAAACTTTCAATAGAGGTACAAACAATTGTCTATTTTTCCCTACACTAGCCAGTATTGAGTTGTCTTTTACATTTTTGCTGATTGTTAAAAAGCAAATTATAAACTCTGTCTTCTGTGACTGATTTGAACTCCTCTCAAAAAACTGTTTTTTTGAATGCATTAAAATGTAGCCAATGAAATTTATGTTTCCTTTAATAATATCTCTATAGAATTGTAAAAGTTTGTTTGAGCTTTCAGTGTTGTAATTTTTGGTGTGTGTGTGTGCTCTAAAGTTGGGAGTCTTGGGTTGGATCTATCTATAGAGGTTCATTAATTGATTCTTATGTCTATGTTAGTGTCTGATTACTGAATAGCTTCAGATCACTGGAATAGAATATGTCACAAGCTTTCCATGTCAGAAGATGATAATTGTAATAATTTGTGCATTGCAGCAATTTGTCACCAAAAGTGTCTTTATGGAGGAAGATGTGTATTTCCCAATGTGTGTTCTTGCCGCACTGAATATTCTGGAGTCCACTGTGAAAAGAAAATACAGGTATTTTAAATTATAAAAAGAAAATAAATATTAGATTTTGACATCTGCATATCTCTTCTACTGAGTAATTGACTTCTATTCACATTTTATTTTCTTTTATTGCCCAAATAAAAAACATACAAGCACTTATTATTTGCCTTTAAGACTTAAAACAATATCATTTGAGTGTCATTATGGAATTGCCTTATTATGTACAATATTGATACACATTTAAGGAATTTCAATGTATAGGTACAACTGTCCGATGTAACACAATATTTCCTGGCATGAGCTAAGACAGAAAATATTCCACAATATGGATTTAAGATACCACTACCCTACATCTTTAAAATTAAAGAAAAAAAAAAGACACCGCTAATTTATATTTTGGTCAATGCTAGATCAAGAGACCGCCCTTGCTGGTCTCAATAAACCCAACACCTCCGATGAATACCTGCTTAATTGATTTGGGCGTGGCTTCAACCTTTTCAGTGAGTCATGGGCCACTAAAGTCTTACCTATTTTCAATCTTCTCTGACAGAAATTCCTTTTCTTCATTTGCTCCCTGTAACAATTCATTCCTGGGAAAGCAATAGAAAATTCTTGATGTCATTAGAATTAAGATTCATTTGCATTTCAGAAATCCAGAAACCAAAGGAAGAAGAGAAGCTTTCCTGATGTTTCTGAGATTGCCTCACACTTGTAAGGTCAGAGCTATAAAACATCTATTTTGAAAGTTTCTGGTTGGGCATGGTGGTTGATGCTGTAATTCCAGCACTTTGGAAGGCCAAGGTGGAAGAATTACTTGAGGACAGGAGTTTGAGATCAGCCTGGGCAACAGTGTGACCCAGTCTCTGCAAAAAAATAAAATAAAGTAAGTTAAATAAAAAATTATTTTTATCTTTAAATTAAAAATAAAAATTATTTTTATCTTTAAATTAAAAATAAAAAGTTTTGGTGATCATATTGCTGTATATAAGAGTAAACTGCATTTTGTTTGTTCTCTAATCTTAAATTTGCAGATATCCACAGCATTCAGTCCTAATGCCCACATATATCAAGATAGCTCTAATAGCCACATACACACATGCACACACACACACACACACACACACACACACACACACACACACACAGAGAGAGAGAGCAAATCTCTAAAAAAATTTTTAAAGTTAATCCATAGGAGTTTTAATTTAAAAAGTAATTGTATGCTATTTAGCACTTCAAAAGGCCCAAGGGTCACGAACATCAAAGCATGCTAGAGTACTATAATGCAAAAATTGATAAGAAATGTCCTTCCTGAAGCTTGATGTGGATCAATGTGGCTTAGGGCCCAAGTGTATGTGTGTATGTTTATATGTATATATGTTTGTATGTATGTATGAAGGTAAAACATGTATTTATGTTTTTCCCAGCACTGGTGTTCATTCTGGAGGAGATGGTCCCCATTATGAACATAACAAGACTATTATAGGGCTATGGTTTGAAAACTGAAAAGCAAAGATCTTGAGTGCTTATTTTATTAGGTTACTTTTGAGAAAAATAAAGAAGCTTGAGTTTCCCTGAGTTTGAAAGCAACCTAAATATATTATTTTATTTATTGAGGTTTTTATGACACAGAAAGCCCTATGGATCTCCAAAGCCTTTCTACTCCACTTTGACAGTGCTAAACTAAGTTGCTGCTCTGTGTTCTATTTTTATGGATTTATTTGCCATCTGAATGCCTCCTCCTATGATCAACAGCAGATCATCCTCATCCCCATTTATGTTGCTCCTGAAAATGCGTTGGAGTCACACTAAGGGGAAAAAAAAACAGGTCATGGGGAGGAAATGATGGGGGGAGACTAGTTTGAGGACTGAATCACCTGCCACACTGTCATCTGCTCTCTCAAGTTCTTAACTTCAGTTCTCATTCTGGCTTTATTCTGTTGATCACTGCTGCCATTGCCTTTACTTGTTTTTGTTATTTCTTTGTCTTCTGAACACAGTGTGAAAAAGAAATTTCTATTTAACAGGAAAGACAAGCAACTACCATTCATGGGTATCCACAGAACCTTCTCTAATGCCTTCCCTTGCTTTTGTCTTCCCTATCTTCCCAAAAAGAGAGTTGAGACTGGCTCATCGCCTCCTGGCCCTTCCCTTCTTCAGGCACCCTGAGGTTGTGGGAAAAGAAATGGAGGATACTGATTTAACTGTTAGAATGTCAATGAAAAAAAGATAACTACTGGTTAGAAAGAAACGAAACAGAGAAAGGGGGAGATGGGCAAGGGAAGGAAATGGTGCTAGAAAAGGTGTGTTGATCACCTGCTGCTAGCTGCTGGGTACACTTACCACTGACCCTGCCACGTTTAATCCCTCTTAGCCTCAGTTTCCTCAACTACCAGCCCCTAGTAATAAGACTATTGTAAGGTTAAATGTTAACATAGGTGGAGTACCTAGAATAGTGCCCAAGACACAGCAAGCATTATATAAAAGTTTTCTTTATTATTTGTTATCTTGAATAGAGCAATTGAAAGAGGTAGAGAAGGAAATGTTTGGGAAAGAGACTTGAAACATTGCAATGCATGGTGAATATCATTTTTTTTCTCCTGAGGGATATCAGGGGGAAAAAAGGTTTTACTGGGCATAGATGTTTCTTAAATGTAACCCTTTGCCAAGTTGGGGGCATGTGATATCAAGGCAGGTTATTTTAGTATAAGTTAGACATAGCTAGATAAAATTCTTATAGGTAGTTTTAAAATAGGGAAAGTGTTAAGACATTTTTATTTATGGGCACATCAGACCTGACCACCCTATGGACTGGGATGTAGATTCACTGGTATGGCCTACCCTTTCATGATTCATGATTAATATAATAATCACTGTAAAAGTCTATCAAGTTCCCTGCTAAAGACAAATGCTCAAGGCCACCCCTTACCTCAGCAGAAGTGTAGAAATGATAATCAGCCCACCTTTCAGTTTGTGGCTTAACATAAAAATTGCTGTAAAAGTATCAAGTTTCCTGTCAAAGGCAAAATGTGTGTCCAGGAAAAGCCCACCTCTTACCTCATCAAAAATGGGAAGATGGTAATCTCTCAGGAACAGATACCTACAGCCCATTCAGCATAGTAATCATTGTGTAGTAATCATTGTGTCGATATATCAAGTTTTTTGTCAAAAAAGAAAAATATGCAATCTTTCTTTCAAGATGTCCATGCCTCTTGGGCATGCCTTTTCTCACTCTTTCTCTCTCACTCCCTCTCTCTAATAAACTCTGTTTTAAAACTATACTCTCCCCCACCCCAGAAATGCTTTTCCATGGTAAGGCCATGACTCATAGAGCGTCATGCCTCACCCTACCCAGCAACTGTATGTGAGCTGCATTTGGTCACAGTTGCTTTGACCTTTCAATATGATCTGGATTAATATCAATTTTATTAAAACAGTACTGAGACTAGTGAAAGACATAATCAAAGGAGGCTTATATATCATGTCAGAGAGAAAGAGACAACAAATAATGAATAAGGGTTAAATGGTTTGCTACTATTCATCGAAACTTGGTTTTTCTCTTCCTACTACAGATAAAACACTATTGAGTAACACCAAGTATTTGAATTACAACCTATATCTTTTTTTTTTTTGAGTTGGAGTCTCACTCTGTCGCCCAGATTGGAGTGCAGTGGCCGCTCCCGGCCACTGCAGCCTCGACCTGCTGGGCTCCGGCAATCCTTCCGCCTCAGCCTTCCGAGTAGCCGGAATTACAGGCATGCGCTACCACGCCCAGCTGATTTTTTGATTTATTGTAGAGATGAGGTCTTGCTGCCCAGGCGGGTCTCGAACTCGCGGGCTCAGGCAATCCGCTCACCTCAGCCTCCCAAAGGCACAGGATTACAGGCTGAGCCACCGAGCCCGGCTACAACCTATATCTTAAGAACTCAAACTACTTATTCAGAGAAAGTTGAAGATAACTTTTTTTTTTTTTTTTTTAGAAAGCAGGATTTATTGAGATGCCAGAAAAGCTCCCACAGTGAGAAGGGACCCAAGGGGGATGTCCGAAGATAACTCTTGAAGTTTACTTGAACATCATTTTAAACACTGAAGAAACTAATAAAATGTATAATGATCTCAGCTATCATCATTAAAGAATAGGAAAGAAGAAGTCCAGGTAATCTAAATTTGACTTCGAGATGTGCCTGGGTATTTACATATTGAGATAATGTATCGTATTCTAGCCATTTGCAATATATAATAAAATGGATATTTTCTCAGCTCTAGCTGTGATTATGTCTGTATCATCAGCATCAGGGGTCAGACAATGTAAAAGAAGCTACTTGATAAATTCCAGAAATATAGTGTTTAATGTGAGGGCTAAACCTGACCTATTTTTTCTTACCTAGATTTCTAACTAAAAAGCTGAAGAGTCACTGCCTAATCAGGACTCACCAGACAGGGTCTTATAACCCTATTATCCTGTACTCTAAAGTTTGCTTTCCAACCTGACTCTGACATAATAGAACAAATAAAGAAGGTCTGTGGCCCTGCAAAGCCATCTCTAATGGATTCCCAGATTCCGGGAATCACTTCTCTATCTTCCCTAAAGTTTGCCACATATAGTATTTCATCTATATAGCAACATACCTGGAGTTTTCCACTGCCTTATCTTAGCAAAACATCTCCTCTACTGATTTTCCAGATTCCTTAGATAGGAACTACAAATTACCAAGTCAAGAAATTTTGAATTCACCTATGACCTGCAAACTCCCTTGGAAATGTCCCCCCTTCCCAGGACAAACCAATGAAAAACCTCACATGTACTGGTTTTCAGTTTCTTGTAACGTCTGCCTTCCTCAAAATGTATGTAACCGAGTCACCGTTCAGTCACAGTGGGCACACATTCTCAGGACCTCCTGAGGATGAGTGTTTCCAAGCTTAAGTCCTCAAGTTTAGTACAAGAATAAACCATCTCAAGATATTTTACAGAATTTAGCATCTTTTCATCAACAAATTCAAGACTCACAGAACTGTTGGAAGAACTGAGGATGAGGGTGGAGAGGTAGAAGCAGCCACTGGGGTAGATAACTGAGGATGTCAGTGTAAAGAACCAGGGAGGTACTTTTCAGAAGCTTTTCTGGAGCTGCTGTAATACTTAAGAATCTTCAGAAACGACCACCAACTGTCTCAGGCAAGGTGAGTCATTCTTGAAAAAATTGCTGGAAAGACACCGTGAATCTTTTAATTAGCCAAACATCTATCTACCTGCAAACACCTCTGAAAAAAAAATAATGACTTCTTCCTTTCCGTCCTCCAAATCTCCGACAAGTTCCTCTCATTGGCAAACTCTGACCCAAAACTGCACAGAGAAGGGGATTCTGGAAAATATAGTTCCTAGACTTAGAAAAAAAGTGACAGTGCTGTTATGAAGCCAAAAGTGAGCTAGCAGGAGACATGCTAAAAGGTCTCTGTCTTACTGCATTTAACTGTCTTACTGCATTTGACTATATTCCAGAGATCAAAGTTACTGCACTTCACTGATAAAAATACCATGTTAGGCTGGGTGCAGTGGCTCATACCTATAATCCCAGTGCTTTGGGAGGATGAGGTGAGAGAATTGCCTGAGCCCAGCAGGTTCGAGACCAGCCTGGGCAACTTGGCAAAACCTCATCCTACAATAAATAAATTTAAAAAATTAGCCAGGTATGGTGGCGTGTGCCTGTAGTTCCAGCTACTTGGAAGATTGGGGCGGAAGGATAACCTGAGCCGAGCAGGTAGAGGCTGCAGTGGTCAAGAGTGTATCACTACCCTCCAGCCTGGGTTACAGAGTGAGACTCCAAATCAAAAAAATATATATATACCATATTTAGTTTTGTTTGTTCACCCTCCAGTTTTTGCATTGTTTTGACCTGTACCATTCCTGGGCAAGGAGGAAGAAATAATTGTAAGAAGATAGGAAGGGTCTGCAGGGACTGTAGGAACTTAATCAATTTGAGCATTCAGGTTTTTTGTTTTTTTTTTTAAGTCCGAGTCTCACTGTTTCACCCAGGCTGTATTGCAGTGGCACACTCATGGCCACTGCAGCCTTGACCTGCTGGGCTCAGGCCATCCTTCCACCTCAGCCTTCCAAGTAGCTGGAACTACAGATGTATTTTTTGATTTATTGTAGAGACGAGGTCTCAGCAAGTTACCCAAGCTGATCTCAGACCCATGGGCTCAGACAATCCTCTCGCCTCGGCCTCCCAAAGTGCTGGGTTTACAGACTTGAGCCACCATTCCCAGCCAATCAACTTGTTTTACAGGCTCCTGCCCCACAACTTGTTTTATCCCCATGCTGTCAACTGGTTATTCAAAACCAGTTCGTGACAGACCCCAGCAACTTGCAGATGGGTAAACTTTCCTCTTGACCATGCTGAAGTCTCCACCCCTGGGGGAGCTGCTGCTTCATTACCATATGTAGGTAGGATGACACACACACACTCAGGGACAACGTGAGCACACCCTGGATGTGGCCCCAGGCAGGGATTGAAGCCTGGGGAAAGGCCCCAGGGTGGCCAACCAGGGATGTCCCCTGTCCCTCAGGCTCCATGTCTGGACATGTGGTCATGCAGTGGCTGTGAGTGAAGTGTCCTCCCACCTGCTGACCACATGGTGGTTGTCCATGTGCATGGTGAATGTCCTCACACACCCTTCCTGGAGCCATGGGTCCCTGGACTGATTCAGACAAGATTGGGCACATCTGGATCAATGTCCATAACCCTTGGTTACATTTAGTTCATCTTTAGTTCATTTTTAAAATCCCACTTTTAGCCGGGCTCGGTGGCTCAGCCTGTAATCCCGTGCCTTTGGGAGGCTGAGGTGAGTGGATTGCCTGAGCCCGCGGGTTCGAGACCCGCCTGGATGGCGAGACCTCATCTCTGCACTAAATATGAAAAATCAGCCAGGCTTGGTAGCACATGCCTGTAATTCCGGCTACTCGGAAGTCTGAGGCAGAAGGATCGCCGGACCCCAGCAGGTCGAGGCTGCGGTGGCCTGGAGCAGCCACTGCACTCCAGTCTGGGCGACAGAGTGAGACTCCAACTCAAAAATAAATAAATAAATAAAATAAAAATAAAATCCCACTTTTGGAGAGAACCTGCAGCCATTTTGTGCACATGTGACTATATCCTCACATTGACCAGAGAATTAGACACCCCACCCTTTTCATGCCCAACCTTAGACTGCCCTGTGTAACCACTGTGTCTCTTTCCTTTTTTTTTTTTGAGTTGAAGTCTCACTCTGTTGCTCAGGCTGGAGTGCAGTGGCACGCTCATGGCCACCACCACAGCCTTGACCTCCTGGGCTCAGGTGATCCTTCCATCTGAGTCTGCCAAGGAGCTAGAACCACAGGTGTGCACCACCATGGCCAGCTAATTTTTTATGATTTATTGTAGAGACAAGGTCTTACCATGTTGCTCAGGCTGGTCTCGAACCCATGGGTTCAGGTAGTCCTTTTGCTTCCGTCTCCCAAAGTGCTGGGATTACAGGTGTGAGCCACCGCGCCTGGCTACCAGTATAATTTTTACAATCTGGAGAGAGTTTTTTTTTTTTTTTCCTGTCCAGCTGGTGGCTCCTGGGCCACCTTCTTTTCAAGTAATTTCCTGAATAAAGTCCATGTCTGTCTATTGTCTCTGGGTCATTTCTTCAACCTCTGGGACACAGTGCCCTTCCTTTTAGGGTCCTTAGGAGTCTGGCAGTACACCATAACATGTTTCCTATGTGCTGACATGATGTCTCAGTGCATCTGTGCCACTAGAAGCCCCCTGTACATTTGATGATGCACCCTCTGCCCTCTCCATTGCCTCATAAGACCCTCCTGTCACTTTCCCTCCAGGAGACACGGTTTAGGAGAACATTCCTTGTGCTGTCCTTACTTGTGCCAAGTAATGAAACTCCTATTGAGCAAAACCCACATTCTCGTGGAGAGTGGTCTGCTTCTCACCAGATAAAAAGAAAGGCTAGTTACTGGGGCATGCCTTATGGAGGAGGTGCAGTAAGTGGGACACTCATCACAGAGGAGGGTTAATCAATGGGGCAACAATAATGGAGGAGTGCCAGTCAGTGGGGCACCAGTCACAGAGAAGGCCCAGTCATTGGGTCACCAATCACAGAGGAGGCCCCGTCAATGAAGAACCTATTACGGAGGAGACCAAGTCACTAGGACACCCATCACAGAGTGGCTCATGCCATGATCCATTATGGTGTAGGAGTCAAGAGAGAGATAGTCACAACCCAAATCCTTCTACAAATTCCAAAAGGGAAGTGGATATAGATGCTTAATAAAGCAAAATTAAATGACAGCACGTGACCTTGCTAAGGAAGTTAGTAACATCAACAGGGAATACAATGTAATACAAAGATTTGTCTCAGAGATGCAAATATAGGAGGACCAAAAACAAAAACAAAAAACCAGTATCATCTTTTGGAGGATGGGTCCCTTATAGTACAGGCTCCCACACTAGGTAAGTGTTCTAGGAACCCATCCATATCAGCGTGCACCAGGTAGCGTTGTGAGAGTTTGTGTTTGACTTCAGTGAATATATTTATTTTTTGGAGATTCTTTCAATAAATTTGCCAATTACTTGATGGGTGATTTACTAGCGCACCTGTCCACACTGAGCTGAATGTTCAGCAGTTTTTGACCAACACGGCCCACTCTCCCTATTCAGCTGATCTCACCCCGAGTGACTTTCTTTTGTTTCCCTGGATGAAACAAAGTCCTCTGAGGGAAATGTGTGACCGATGCGGAAAAGGTGAAACAAAAATGGCAAAAGCATTAAAAGGCATCAAAATTGATGAGTTCAAAACTGTTTAGGGCAGTGGAAAAAGTTACTTGATAGGTGCAGTGCATTAAATGGAGAGTATTGCAAGGTAACCAAAGCTTAAACATGTAAGAACAAATACACAATTTTTTATAAATAAATTTTATATTGGGGGTCCTCCTTTGTAATTGCAAGTTATCTCAGGTTATAAAGCTTTATTTTTCCTACTATCTCCTATTTCACCCCAAACACTGTAATTGCCTTTTTAAAAGCATTTTATTTTTAATTTGAACATATCCATCTTAAATCATATTCATTTACAAGGCTTGTTATTTTCTAATTAGAAAGATTGAGCATTCCTAAGCCATAACTAATCTATAATATAAAATAAGACATTAGAATAAAATTATTGCTAAATTTGCTAAGGATCTTTAAGTATTAACATTCAATGTTAGCAGTAAAGAGTTTTAAATTTATCATTTGATATTTGCTGAAAGACAGTTTTAAAGGATTTTTTAAGAGAACATAACGTGCTTTACTATGTTTTATCTTATGTTATCAAAACTGCAGAAATATAAATGCCAAAGACGTCTTTGACACTCAGTGTGTTCTTAAATTTTTAAGTTTTAGTGAAAATAGGAGTGCTGTCAATTAAAATGAATAATTTTTAAACTTAATTGGTGGTTGAGCATGGTGGCTCAAGCCTTTAATTCCAGCATTTTGGGAGGCTGAGGCAGGAGTATTGCCTGAGTCCAGGGTTTCAGGACCAGCCTGGGCAACTAGGTGAGACCTCAACTCTACAATAAATAAAAAAATCAGCCAATTGTGATGGCCTGTGCCTGTACTTCCAGCTACTTGGAGGCTGAGGTGGAAGGAACAGAAGAGCCCAGCAGGTTGAGGCTGCAGTGGTCGAGAGTGTGCCACTGCACTCCAGCCTGGGCGACAGAGTGAGATTGCAACTCAAAAACAAACAAACAAACAAACTTAATTGGAATTACATTCCAATTATATCCAAATAGATATAAGATTGGGTACGGTGGCTCATGCCTATAATCCCTGCACTTTGGGAGACTGAAGTGAGAGGATTGCCTTAGCCCACAGTTTCGAGACCAGCCTGGGCAATTTTGCGAGACCTCATCTCTACAATAAATCAAAAAATTAGCCAGGCATGGTGAAGCATGCCTGTAGTCCCAGCTACTTGGAAGACTGAGGTGGAAGGATCGCCTGAGCCCAGCAGGTGAAGGCTGCGGAAACCCTGAGTGTGCCACTGCACTCCAACCTGGGTGATACAGTGAGACTCCAACTCAACAACAACCACAACAAAAGAAGTGAAATATAATCTATATCAGTCTGTTTGCCAGTTTAACTCAGTACCCAATTATATGAGTAGAAAAGCTCAGTTTCTTCCCAGTATACTCTCACAACATGACAATCAATACAGAAGACATCTGTGACCTCTGGTCACCAAGACTTATGCAAGGATTTTGTCCCATCCACAACCAATCAAATAATTCTGCAACAGACATCAACGGGGTGTCATCTTAATTCAGTTCAGTTCAGGCACTATCTACCTGTAGTAGCATCAGATCATCCTCAAGACTGCTTCCCCTTCAGATGCCTATTATATGCCCCAGGTTGTTTTACCTGTGCTGCTTACAGACTGGCTATAAATTGGAGTTCCCACAACTCCCTCCTCTCAGGTTTGATTAATTTGCTAGAGTGGCTCTCAGAACTCAGGAAAACACATACTTACATTTACTGGTATGCTATAAAGGACATTACAAAGAATACAAACGAAGACATGCATAGGACAGGGCATGTGGAAAGTGGTGAGAGGCTTCCATGCCCCTCTGGGCACACGGCCCTCCAAGAGCCTACATGTACTCAGCTGTCTGAAAGCTCATCCAAACTCTGTCATTTTAGGCTTTTATGGAGACTTCATTACATAGGCATTATTGATTAGATCATTGGCCATTAGGGATCAACTTAACCTTTAGCCCCTCTTCCCTGTCTAAAGGTTGGTAGGTGGTGCTGAAAGTTCCAACCCTCTAATCATCTTGGTATTTCTAATCAGCCCTCATCCTAAAGCCACCCAAAAGCCCCAAGCTACCCGTCAACTAGCATACAAAAAAAATCCCCAAACCAAAAACACTTAGCACTTTAGAGATTTAGGAGTTTAGGAGCTATGTCAGGAATGGGAGGAAGACCAAATATATATTTCACAATATCACAACAACAGCAATCTTAGCAATAGTGTTATTTAAATGATTTTCAATGTAAACTTTTTATTGCTCAAAGATTTATTCTGAAGTGCCCAAACAAATAGAGTTAAGCACCGCATAACGATGTTTCAGTCAACCATGGACTGCATATATGGTGATGGTCCCATAAGATTATATTACTGGATTTTTCTATGTTTAGGCATACAAATACCATTGTATTACAATCACTTACAGCATTCACTACAGTAACATACTGTCCAGGTCTGTAGCCTAGGTGCAATAGGCTTATACTATATAGCCTAGGTATGTAGTAAGCTACCATCTAAGTTTGTGTAAGTGCATGCTATGATGTTAGCACAAAGACAAAATCACCCTACGATGCATTTCTTAGAATGCATTCCCATCATTAAGCAATGCATGACTGTACATTAAATTTTCCATAAACATTTTACAGATCAACATCAAGAATCCCAAGATACAATTATAATATTAATCAATACACTATCCATTTATAATAGATTTAATGGGCCTATATATGTTAATAATGGAAAAATGTTATGGTTTACAGATTTTATATAAAACCATTCCTTATGAAAGCTAATGACCTGTGGAAATGAAAGTAATGGTTCAGAAATATAATGCGAGTTTAGAAAAGCAAGTAATTTGATAAATTTATGGGGAAGAGATTTAATTTTTTTGCCTATTTATTGATGATATTTCACATCAATTAATTTTAAAATATTTTATACACAATCTACTTGGAAAATGTTTTGATGATAATGCGAGTCTAAGAACTTAAGCTAAAGTACTTGAAAATGTATAATTTTTAATGTCTATCTTAGAAATCTGAATTATTGTATATTATTATTATTCTTTTCTTTTATAGAGACAGATCTTGCTATGTTGCCTAGGCTAGAGTGCAGTGGTTATCACTGGGGCAATCATTTTTTATAAAGAATTATTATGTTATCACTGGGGCAATTATTTTTTATAAAGAATTCATATCGGCTGGACTCAGTGGCTCAGCCTGTAATCCTAGCACTTTGGGAGACCGAGACCAGAGGATTGCCTGAGACCGTGGGTTCAAGACCAACCAGGGCAACGTGGCGAGACCTCGTCTCTACAATAAATCAAAAATTAGCTGGATGTGGTAGCATGTACTTGTAGTTCCAGCTACTCAGAAGGCTGAGGTAGAAGGATCGCCAGAGCCCAGAGGTCGACACTGGGGTGGCTGTGAGCATGCCACTGCATTCTAGTCTGGGCGACAGAGTGAGGCTCCGACTCAAAACCATAAAAAAATAAAAAATAAATAAAGAATTCAGATCACAGACCCTACTTAGTTAATTTGCTTGACTATTTTGTATTTCTTCATGCTAACACTGAAATAATCAAATTTAACATTTCAGATTAAAACTGTTTGAGGATATTTGGAGCGCATAATGAAAATATAGATATACTGAACATATTTATCCATTTTATATGACACCATTACAATTATGTAATTATTTTTTAAAGTACTCATGTGCTAGATTTTAAACCAAGTATATTTATATTAATATAAATAATATAATAGTTTATATAATAGTTTATCTTCCTATATGCCACTTCATAATTTGTTTATGTCATATAATATGCATGTCAGTTACTTCTAAAATGAGATGCAGTGGCTTAAATATTAGAGAAGTTAAATAGGAAAAAAATACAATAAATACAGAAAATCTAAAAGGAGAACGTGATTGATTAAATGAAGCAAAGTGTCAAGGATGCTGCCCATACTCCTTAACATCAGACTGTGTGTCTACAATGTTATAAACTTTAAATAAGTAAACAATAGGCAGCATTATAAGATTCTATCCTTTTTTTAAAAAAAGAGGAATGGCCATTTGTTCACAGACAACAAAGTAGAAAATCTAAGTGGGCCATACTAGTTAATTTCTATAGAGTAGGTATTGCATAGCACTGCAGCTGATATTTCCTCAATCACTATTTGCAAATATCAACTCAGTTTTTGTTTACAGAAAAAAAATGTCTGACAATGTTCTTGAAGATTGCATGAGTCAGGCAGGTGTAGTAGTGTGCACCAGTAATCCCAGCTACTTGGGAGGCTGAGGCAGGAGGACCGCTTGTGCCAAGGCTGTAGTGTGCAATGATTGCCCCTGTGAATAACCACTGCATTCTAGCCTGGGTAACATAGCAAGAACCCTTTTTTGAGGGGATGGGGGGGTGTAGGGTTTTTTTTTTTTTAAGATTGCATAAGCATTAAATATATTTTCCTTGTCTGATGAAGTAGATGAAAAATTTATAAACAGCAGTAAAACAGTGTTGTGCTGAAATCACTAATATTGAATGTTGAGTAAGAAATAAATTATTCCTAGCTGACTTTCATTTTCCACAGAATTCAGCCCTTTATCCCAGGAAACAGGTTGCAAAAACTGACCTTATTATCTAGTTCTTATAAGGTATTTTTCCTCCAGTTTTCAATTTGCCTCAGAAGGACCTCATCACATAATACTTAAGCTCCTTTCTGATGTTGAGAGGTACAGGCAGGATCCTTGACACTCTGTTTCATTTAATCAATCACGTTCACAATGGCCTAGACAAGCTTGTTACAGACAAATATGTTGAATTCCTGCCGATTCCTGGCACTGAAGAGAGGGAAACTGCCCTCAGTTTTTCTCATTTTCTGTCTTTATTTTAACAGTCCCACTTTAATGGAAACGGCCTTTTTTTTCCAGGTGGGAACCATCAAGTTGAAATTTTTGTTTGATTAAGCTCAGTGAAAATGGTGGTTGATGCCAGGTTCGGTGGCCCAGCCTGTAATCCCGCGCCTTTGGGAGGCTGAGGTGAGTGGATTGCCTGAGCCCGAGGGTTCGAGACCCGCCTGGGCAGCGAGACCTCATCTCTACAATAAATCAAAAAATCAGCCGGGCGTGGTAGCGCATGCCTGTAATTCCGGCTACTTGGAAGGCTGAGGCAGAAGGATCGCCGGAGCCCAGCAGGTCGAGGCTGAGGAGGCCGGGAGCGGCCACTGCACTCCAGTCTGGGCAATAGAGTGAGACTCCAACTCAAAAAAAAAAAAAAAAAGAAAGAAAATGGTGGTTGATTTAAAAGGCTATAGCAATCAAGATGAGAAGTGAAGCTGAGTTTAATGGGAACCAGAAAGCGATAAAGACGAGAGACCTATTCTTTTCTCTTTCTAGGGCTGCATAGATGATCTCTTTTTGGCTTCTCTATAATCTTCACTTATTTTTGCCCGTTGCTATTCTTTATTGATTTTCTTCAGGATCCAGTGTGGCCACCAGATTAATATAATGATCCTTCCATTCCAATAACTGTTGCCATTGACTAGAAAACAAAACATGTCATTTAGTTCAAAAGTTTGAGCAAGAAAAACCTCAGAGGGTATCGGGTGCATTGGATAGGCTTGAACCAGTCAGCCCAGGTCAGGGCCAGCAGAATCATGGTGGATGGAGCTTCTGTGTGTCAGGCTATGTGGAAGTTCACAGTCCATATTAAAATATTTCTACATACAGAAAGTTCTCAGGATGCCGTGGTTTCCAGAGCTTGACTTTTAAGATACTGAAATTAATTGAAATAAATAATCAGGTTAGAATGGGCCCCTACTCTTGAGAAATTATGGTTGTCAAAGGAGGTTTCTCATTTTGGGTTTATTTTGATTCATTTATTTAAGACAAGTAAACTGAAACAAATGTGAACAAATATTTCTGTCAAAAGACAGTGCTAGGTAGGATGACGTCTTCACTCAGCATCCACTTTATTTTCATAATCCTTCAGCAAACCACTATATGAATCACAAGTGTTTTCTTGATTGGAAGTAGATCAATTATGTGATTATCAATTAGAGTAAAGAAATTAAATTAGGCTAATTAGAGGAAAGAAACCCAAAATGTATAGAGCAAGATGCTAGGGATTTTAACTAATATGGATCTTTAAGACTTCCCAAATTTTCTGAGCAAAAGGAAGCTTTCTCTCCACTTAATAGATGAAGACATGAAGGGCTACAGAAGTCAAACTGTTATCAAATATCCTGCTGCTTACATATTGCAGTGATTGTAGGTGAATGCTTGTCTACTTGACAGCAAGACCTATTAACTTTTCAAACACATAGTACTACCTATTTTTAGAAAAAACCAAGAACTTTTAATGCTTCAAGATCTCTTGATAATTTATTCAGAATCCTACTTGAATATTTCTTTCCCCTTATCTTTTCAATCCATATAAAGGGTTGATTTTTTAAAAGATGCATGTTAAAATAAGAGATTCTTATTAATTTACTGGGCAAAAATATCTTGGAAGAGGCATGTTTCAGGAGGGATTTGTGAAGTACCAGCTTGTTTTGTTTTAGCTGTGGAACATGCATTTGTCACTGGAGAGGCATCCACATGTCACCACTCAGAAACGCAGCGGGAGGGAGCAGAGCAGAGGGACACATCAAGCTGAGGCTTTGGCATCAGGTGTATCTGGACTGTTCTTCACTCCCAGGTCCTGGCCTCACCTCTCCTGTGATGGGGACTTGCACAGTGATCTTCGCCGCTGTCTACATGGGCATTCACGTGTTAAATAGGGATAAATCATACTTATTTCATAGGATTCCAGGTAATTTTAATTAAAATGAGGTCATTGTAAATAATTTTTTGCAACAGCTGTCACTGAGTAAATGCCCAACACAACACACCGGTTTTATTATTGTTGTTGTTGTTGCTAAAAATGAATCTGTTGAACCAGTTAAAGAAATAACAGTGGGTAGACTACCCCTGTTTGGGTTTTAGAATTTTCCAGTGATTACTCTACATTGATATTTTTGTTTCCTTCTTAACTTTTAAAAGCATTGAGGTCAGGTGCGGTGGCTCAAGCCTGTAATTCCAGCATTTTGGGAGGCTGAGGCGAGAGAATTGCCTGAGCCCAGGGGTTTGAGACTAGCCTGGGCAGCTTGGTGAGATCTCCTCTCTACAATATATCAAAAAAAAAAAAAAAAATTAGCCAGGCCTGGTGACGCATGCCTGTAGTTCCAGCTACTTGGAAGGCTGAGGCAGAAGGATCGCCTGAGCCCAGCAGGTTGAGTCTGCGGTGGCCGTGAGCATGTGACCGCACTCCAGCCTGGGCAACAGAGTGAGACTCTGACTCAAAAGAAGAAAAGAAAAAGAAAAAAACATTGATTAAACAATATGTAAGTTAAAAAACAAGATGAAGTATGTGACCATACATTTTAACTCAACTCTGGCACACACATAGGTAGTGAGAATCAGGCTAAGAAAGCTAAAAGCCACTGGCATCTAAAGTCTAAAAGTTGAGAGCTGAATGCCTTCCAAGCTGTGTTCTAAATTCTTTGCAAGGGTAAAGTTGATCATCCTCGTGGCTCACTGGTGTAGTTACTCAGCATTTAGAAACCAGCTTTCAAGTAAAAACAGTATGACCTCAGTGGACCCTTCAGCACTTTGTCTTCAAGAACCCCTTCCTCCTCTTAAAAATTTTAAAAATTATATTTTATAACTTTTGTACAACTGGGTTGATAGATTAACATGTGAGGATCACATATTAAAATATTTTATTTGACCTAAACGTTAATTTTTAAATCTTTTTATTTATTTTATTTTAAAGATGTAGGGAAAATCTTAATTTTAAAAGAAATTAAAAGTTTCTTGAGAGTCTTTAAAAGTATCGTGAGCCCTGGCTGCAAGAGTGTGCTAGACTCAAGCACACCAATTCAAAAACTCTTTCAATAGTATTCTAAATGGCCGCTGAGGATGCTTTGGGGAAAGACGAAGTAAGTGACATTCCTTTTTCAAAAAATTTATTTTAAAAACAACTTTCTTCATTGTTGAATTTCAACCCGTTTTTAACCTTTTGTTCGTTTCGACTACCAGATGAGATTACCTTGTTGTGCCTGCAGATGGTGCTAAATCCCCAATCCCCAGGTAACGCACCATAAATGCCAAACGACCACTTTGACAAGAACACATCTTAAATATTTAATGCAAGCGTGACATTTCTCAAAACTAAAATTCTTCATTAACATGACATCAGTTTTTCCTGTTAGCCTAGAGATTCGAGTTACACTGGTGATTTTCAAATAATTATTAGCCACTTGTCTGAGTGCAGTTAACAGTTTTCATCACACTCGTAAGGGATATACCTTCTCTCAAAGATTTGGTGACTTGCTGAATCCAGCTGAGATTAACAGTTTTCTGAGGAGCATTAGGTTAGGCGGGAAACATTTTTTTTTCCTGTTTATATTGAACTTGGAAAGTTCAAGCAGTTAAAATAGCCAGTACTTTCAGGTATTTCAAGATGATGTTTTCCCCCATCATTGAAAAATGATCATAAGTCAATATGTAGCATCCCTGACAGAAAATAATCTCTTTGTAAATAATAATGCTCTCCTAGAGTGTCTCTTCTCAGTGTCATACTTTTGTCTGAAGTAAGTAGGGTTCTCCCAGCTGTATATCTGCATATGACAATATGTACAGAGTCTTTGATTAGAGACACTATTAGCTTGAGACATGTAATAAGACTTACTGGACATACACATTATGGTAAGAATTATCCCAGTTGATTTTCCAATTTAATAGATTAGATTATATACAGATATATGATAGATAGATGATGGCTAATTGGTAGACAGATAGATATAAAACATACATAGAGCCGGGCTCTGTGGCTCAGCCTGTAATCTCGCACATTTGGGAGGCCGAGGTGAATGGATTGCCTGAGCCCGCAGGTTCGAGACCCGCCTGGGCAACTTGGCAAGACCTCATCTCTACAATAAATCAAAAAATTAGCCGGGCATGGTAGCGCACGCCTGTAGTTCCAGCTACTTGGAAGGCTGAGGCGGAAGGATCGCCGGAGCCCAGCAGGTCGAGGCTGCGGTGGCCAGGAGCGGCCACTGCACTCCAGTCTGGGCGACAGAGTGAGACTCCAACTAAAAAAAATCAAAAACAAAAACAAAAACAAAAAAAATAAAAATAAAAATAAAAACATACAAGAGTAGATTCTGTTATCAAATTTCAATCTTTCTCACCAATAGATTGATGGTAGTCCTTACTAATAGAGTCAAGAGATACTGCTTTATAGTTTAGCTTGGTTTCTCCTTGTAGGATAATCACCTGCACTTCCTTTACTGTTTTGGTTCATTGTGGACTGAGACAAGATGTTTCTTTTTTATCTGAGGACTCTGACTACCAAACAAAGGAAATTCTTAGGGTTTGCTTATCCCATGACTCAAAGTCATGTCTTTAGGCACCAAGACCTGTTGCTTTTTATGGAAGATTTTGATGTTTCCTCCTGTTTTGGTCAATGGAGAATTGATCGTGTGACATTTCACCCCCCTAATCTTGCGTACCGCCTCACTGTTCTCTCTGATGCATTCTCGCTGCCAGTCAATATTTTCTGAGGACTGTGGGAGCAGACAGGATTTTCTTCCAATTCCTTCTTGTGATAATAGTAAAACATTTCTTTGGATTTGACCTGAAACCTATCTCCCCATATCAAAGAGTGAAGCTGTTTTCAGTGCAATGTCATGAAATACTCCTGCTGAAGCCTTACAGGTGAAATACACTAAACGTTACAGAAAAATGTAGTCTGTCTACTCATTTCTGTGGTGAGCAGCGCACACAGGAGAGTTAGAGATCAGCAGGTTCAATCCAGGAAAAAGGTGCAAAGCAGCAACAGAGCTTGGTGGAAAATGTGGGCACTTTCAGAGAGAAAATCACTCCTGTGATCACAGGCAAATATTTTGAAAAACAAAACAAAACAAAACAAAAACAAACCTTTTTTAAAAGAAGAAAATAACTGTAGGAAAAAAATTTTGTGCAACCAGAACATAAAACCTAAATTGCTCATTTTGAGGGCTGTCGTTGGGCCATGTGTCTGGCTCTGTACACAGAGAAAGAGTGGGGTTTTTCTAGAAGAGCAACGAATGAGATAAGACAGAAGGCAGTTTACAGTTCATGACAGAGCACTGATGCATAATAGACTAGGGGAGGATCAAAAAACCACAGAATTTATGCATTAAAAATATTGTGTAGCCAGGCTCAGTGGCTCAGCCTGTAATCCCGCGCCTTTGGGAGGCTGAGGTGAGTGGATTGCCTGAGCCCGCGGGTTCGAGACCCGCCTGGGCAGCGAGACCTCATCTCTACAATAAATCAAAAAATCAGCCGGGCGTGGTAGCGTGCGCCTGTAGTTCTAGCTACTCGGAAGGCTGAGGTGGAAGGATCGCCGGAGCCCAGCAGGTCGAGGCTGCGGTGGCCGGGAGTGGCCACTGCACTCTAGTCTGGGCGACAGAGTGAGACTCCAACTCAAAAAAAAAAAATTGTGTATTTATTCTTACAGTTGTAAACTTCAGTCACCTTCAAGTACTCTGTCTGATGCAATGCACCTATGGAGATGCTTTTTCCATTGCTCAGAATAGTTTTTTAACTTATCAATTTTGATGCCTTTTAGTGCTTCTCCCATTTTTTTGTTTTACCTCTTCCACACAGGCAAAACGTTCCCCTTTGAGGATATATCATCTGGGGGAACAAAAATAAAAGTCACTAGGGCAAGATCAGATGAATAAGGAAGGTGGAACATGGGGGTTATGCCGTTTTTGGACAAAAACTGCTGAACATTTAGCCTGGTGTGGGCAGATGGACTTGCAAACCACCCATCATGAAATAGGCAAATACATTGAAAGAATCTCCCCCCCAAAAAAAATTCACTGAAGCTGAACACAGCCCCTCATAACAAGGCTAACTGGTACACAGATGCCCATGGGTTCCTAGAACACTTAATGGGGGAAGCCTGTACTACCAGGGGCTTGCCCTACAAAAAATAATTCCAGTTTTTTGGGGGTCCCCCTCATATTCTAAGAAGCTTCCAAAATTAAATTTGCATTAGAAAGGAAGAGAGTGACTAGGAACACTGCAGTATTTGTCTCCTAAAATGAAAGAACAGGTTGGGCCTAGGGGCTCATGCCTGTAATCTGAGCACTTTGGGAGACTGAGGCAAGAAGATTGCTTGAGACCAGCCTAGGCAACATAGTGAAACTGTATCTCCACAAAAAGTACAAAAGTTAGCCAGGTGTGGTGGCATGTGCCTGTAGTCCCAGCTATTTGGTAGGTTGAGGTTAAAGGATCACCTGAGCCCAAGAGGTCAAGGCTGCAATAATCGTGCCACTGCATTCCAGCCTGGGCAACAGAATGAAACTCTAACTCAGAGAGAGAGAGAGAGAGAAAGAAGGGGAGAGAGAGAGAGAGAGAGAGAGAAGAGAGAGCTCAGACAGAGCAGTACCTGTCAGGTACTGCTCAGCGGACTAATCCAATCACTGTTATACCAAACAATTAAGAGAAAATCCCTGTTTCTAATTGTTTTGAGAACTATTATTATCTTTCAAGTGAAAAAATATTGAGTTTCCACTAAAATGCAAAAATCCTTTCCTAATCTGAGGAGGCAGGCAGATTATAGGCTCTGGTAGGCCCTATTACTACACAGCAGTAAGACAATTTGTTGGAAAGAGAAGGTAGTTAGATTCCCCCCCTCAGGGAATACTACAATGACAAGCACGGTGAAATAAAAATGAGTAGACAGTTTGTAAATTCCCATAGAACACTCACACTGAAAATATACGTGCTAGATTTTAACTAATTAGGCCTCAAGTTCTTTTTGAAAGCCACATTGCAATTAATTAAGATGATGACTACTCATTATTTTAAAAAAGATACAAAATAAATTATTTATTATACACACAAAACGGTCTGAGGAAGCATGCTTAAACTTCCATATTACAGTGTTTGTGCTGAGATAGATAAAATATTTATGAGATCAGTCTTACTCTTTTACTTTTTATTGATATAAAATTGTATGTATGTATTGTGTACAACATAATGTTTTGTATTATATACACAGTGTGAAATGGTTATAGCTAGCTGATTAGCAAATTCATTGATTTACATCATTATGATTTTTGTGGCGAAAACATTTCACATCCACTCTTTAGAATTTTTCTGATTTTTAAGGTGTTCATTTGAGTTAAAGTTGGCATACTATTATGAACACTTCAGCTAATATTTAACAATAATTGAATTAGGCAAACAAATAAAAATTAAAATCAAAATTTGTATCCTTCCATTAAGGGCCACATTTAATAAGACTTATAATATCCACTGCAAAAGCAATGCTATGACATGGGACCTGTCAGTGGAAATTTATGGGAGGATAGCAAGTCGGGTGTGATGGTTCACACCTTGTAGTCTCAGCATTTTGGGAGGCAGAAGCAAGAGGATTGCCTGAGTCTAGGGGTTTGAGAACAGCCTGTGCAACTTGGTGAGGCCTTGTCTCTACAATAAGTCAAAAAAAAAAAAAAAAATTAGCCAGGCATGGTGGCGCATGCCTGTAGTTCCAACTACTTGGAAGGCTGAGGCAAAAGGATCGCCTGAGCCCAGCAGGTTAAGGCTGCAGTGGCCATGAGCGTGCCACTACACTCCAGCCTGGGTCACAGAGTGAGATTCCAACTCAAAAAAATAAGAAAGAAAATTTGTAAAAACACAGTTGAAAATTTGCAAACTTTTAAAGCTGATTACCTCAGGGGAGTGGAATTAGGAGATAAGGGGTGATTTAGGAAGATTTTATGCATTTTAAAAATCTATTTGTAGGCTTAAAATTTTTATAGTTATCTTAAATTACTTTTGTAATTTTTTTTTTTGGAATCTCCAGTTAGCTTCAAACAATACCACTTTGTGGGAATACAAATTTAGAGACATTCAGAATTATATGAGTTGGAGGAAACACTGCCACTGCATTATTTTTCTTAACGCAGAAAGGGCAGTAAACATTAATAAAGTAAATATGTTATTTCTGTAAAATTTTAATTGTTATTTATAATTATGCTCTTTTCAGAATGAAAGGCTTTGTCATCTCATTATTTCATATGCATCAAAGTTGGAAATTGTGTGTTTAAATTAAGGGATATAGTTTACAGTCCCATGAGTGTTGTTATAAGATTAAAATTAATTACTCAGAGTTTTCATATGAGGTCAAGCTGGACAGGTAGTCAGTCACAGGCTAATATTATTAGCTTGATTCATATTATCAAACTGTATTACTGATAATACCCGGCAAGGAGGTACAGTGGGTTGGAGAAAGATATACTACACATCAAAATGATCAAACCAAACTCTTTTGTTTGCATTAGTTTTGATATTTTAAGGTTACATTTTTGGCAAAAAGCTGAGTTTATAGTTGAATAATTCAAGGAAAAATCTCACATTTGCCTAAATTTATGGGAGCAAATAGACCGCAAAACAATGTTTTCTACTTATAAGTGTGTAGGTTGCCTTTTATATGAAAATTTTGAAATTTTTAAAGGACTGAGTTAATGATACTTCAAAATGAATTAATAACCACTTTATTTTAAAGATAGAATTAAAATACACTATTGAGTTTTTAATGGGTAATCTGAGGTGTGCAGTGATGAAGTGCCCTTCCCAAGGATTCATAAATCAGATAAAATGCAATGGTTAATTTTCAGTAAAAACTGTAGCTATCAAGTGGTTGGTCTTATGTAAGTAGAGGCTAGTTTCATTTTAGAAAATGGTAGCTATCTTTTAAAATATATAAATGTGATATTTTATTCATACAAAAGAAAATATTACTATCTCTCTAAATAATAAAACATAACAAAATGGACACCCAATTCAATCATCCAATTCAGAAACATGGCAATGACAATACAGTGGTACTAATGACTGCTATATTCCTCTTTTAATTCTGCTGTCTCCACCCCAGACTACTATGCTGTATTTTGTGTTTATTTATGTGCTAGGCAACCTCTAAGATGATTCTAAATGCCCCCAATCTCTGGTATTCACATCCTTATGTAATTCCCTTCCCTGGAGAGTGGACTAGATTTAGTGGCTCACTTTAACAAGTAGAATACAACAGAAGTAGTGAATGTCACTGCTGAGAGGTTACAAAAGAACTGAACTTTCCATCTTTCTCTCTTTCTCTTTCTTATTTTTGTTCCATCTTTCTCTTGTTTGCTCCAAGGAAAGCCAGTTGTGAGGTTGAGAGAGTACAGTTTGCCTACGAAAGGCTCACATGGTGGGGAACTGAGGGAGGCCTCGAGCCAACAGCCATGAAGAAATGAAACCTTCAGTCCAACAATCCCCAGTGAATTGAATTGGGTCAACAACCACATGAGTGATGTCGCAGTGGTTCATTCCCAAGACACACCTCGAGATGAGATCACAGCCCCAGGCAACATCCTCACCACCACCTTCTGAGAGAGCTTGGGTCAGAAGCACTCAGTTAAACTAAGCCTGAATTTCTGACCCACAGGAGTGGCGAGATAATAGGTGTGTGTTGTTCTGAGCCACTAAGTTTTGGAGTGATTTGTTAGTCAGCAGTAAATAACCAAAGCATTATCGTTGCCTTTTGTAAAGTTTTGTTAGAGGATGCAGATTGTATTAATTTCTGTTAAATCAGACTTTTAAATTGTGGTGCTCTATTCTTAATCTTGCAAATTTTTTTGTCTGTTTAAGCTTTTAATAATTTTAAAATGTGCTGAGGTTGGGTGTGGTGGCTCAAGTCTATAATCCCAACATTTTGGGAGGCCGAGGCGAGAAGATCACCTGAGTCTGCAGGTTTGAGATCAGCCTGGGCAGCATGGTGTGACCTTGTCTCTACAATAAATCAAAAAATTAGCTGGGCATGGTAGCGTGTGCCTATAGTTCCGACTACTTGGAAGGCTGAGGCAGAAGGATCACCTGAACCCAGCAGGCTGAGGCTGCGGTGGCTAGGAGCGTGTTACTGCACTCCAGCCTGGGCAACAGAGTGAAACTCCAACTCAAAAAAAAAAGTGCTGAAATTTCTATCATTTTATATTTGTTTACTTTTCCCTGTAGCTTTATTAAAATCTACTTTATATGCTTGAGGCCATTAAATTAAGTGCATACAAGTTTATGGTATACTAGCTAAGCCTTTTCTTAGGCAACAGGGCATAGTGGTTAAGTTCATAGACCCTGGAAACAGATTGCCTTCTAGGTTTGAACCCTGACTTTACTTCTTATTAACTGTGTATCTGAGCATTGTGTAAAGTCTATTTCTTCATACTGTCACCTGAAAAAAAAATGAAAATGGAAATAGAAATAATACCTACCATATAGGATTAACATGAGAATGTAAAAAGTTAATGCTTCTGTGGTCTATCACAGAAACAAAGAACAGAGTTCCATATGTTCTCACTCATAAACGGACCTTGAACAATTATCATAATACTATAAGAAAGACATTGGCAGTAGTGGGAAACTGCCAGGGGAGCAGGTGGTGGAATGGGCAGTAGTAGGGAACTACCAGGGGAGGAGAAGGCACACCTCATCAACGAGGGTACCTGCATAACAAACATTTGTATATCAATGAGGGTACCTGCATAATGAATATTTGTATACCTAACCCTGAATTGTACCCCACATCTTTAAAACAAAAAATTTAAAAGTTAAATAAATAGTTAATACTTACAAGCCTACAACAATGGTTGACACATGTTTAACATTATATAAGCTATGGTAAACCAATATAAGCCCATGTCCTTTGGTTCGAAGTAGTCAACACTTCAAGGTGCCGTACAAGGTCTGACAAATGTGTTTGCAAACTTGCTACCATGTACTTACATTGGCAACACCATAAAAACAACTCGGTAAGGTTTCATAACCTTGGTACATCCGTCTCTCACAGCTGTGTGCATGTCAACGTATAGCAGTGTCTTGCTGAGTGGTATTCATGATTGCTGTTACATGTTTCTGTGTGCTGTCGCAAGAATGTCAGAGTTTGAATTAAAGCAATGGACAAACGTTAAATTTCTTATTAAATTTGGCAAGAGTGAAGTGAAATCCAATTTTATGGGGATAATGCCATGAATAAAACAGCAGTGTACAAACGGATTAAATGTTTTTCTGAGGGAAGAGAAAGCATCCCTGATGAAGAGAGGTCAGGACAGCCAGTAACAAGCAGAACTGATGGAAACATTGCAAAAATGTGTCAAATTGTGCATCAAATTGTTGGTTGGCTGTGAGAAGCATAGCAGATCAAATAAACATCTATAGAGAAACAGGAAGATTTTAACTGAAAATCTTGGCAAGAGAAAGATGTGTGCAAAACTGGTCCCAAAGTAATTCTTACATCACGACAGTGCACAAGTTTACACAGCACTGTCTCTGAGGGAGTTTTTAGCCAGTAAACAAATAACTGAATGGGAACATCCTCTCTATTCACCTTATCTGGCTCCCAGTGACTTTTTTCTTTACCCAAAGACAAAAGAAATATTGAAAGGAAGACATTTTGATGACATTCAGGACATCAAGGGTATTATGACAACAGCTCTGTTAGCCATTCCAGAAAAATAGTTCCAAAATTACTTTGACAGATGAACTGGGCACCAGCATCAGTGCATAGCTTCCCAAGGAGAGTACTTGGAAAGTGACTGTATTGATATTCAGCAATGAGGTATGTAGTACCTTTTCTAGAATGAGTTCCCGAACTTAATTGTCAGGCCCCGTACTGTGAGATATTATGTTCTGAGCATACTGTTTTCAATTAAATATATTGTGGCTATAAATTTAAAAAAACCTTACTTATATCTAACCATGCTTTTTGCTTTGATTGATATTAATATAACTGCACCATCTTTTTATGAAATATTTTTCCAGGTCAAATACTTTCAAACTTAATATCTTAGGTATGTACACTTCTTAATTCAATGTGTAGCTGAATTTCCTTTATAAAATAGAACAAGGGTAGAAAGGAGTGGTATGTTTCCTCTTCCATCATAAAGGTCACAGCCAATGCTTCCATAACAAAAGGCAGGTTAACAAGAGAAAAGCAGAATAAATATATTTAATAAAAGTTTTTTTATATGACACAGTGTTGCCAAAAATGGGGACCCCAAAACCCAAGGAAAACTGTCTATTTTTATGTTTGGGTTCAATGAAGAATGAAAACTGAGCCATGTAGAAATATAATTAGACAAAACCCAACAAGAGTAGAGGGAAGAACCCAACAGGGCCTATCTGTTCAGATTCTTCTCGAACTTTCTGTGTGGCATTCATTCCTTTTGGATATGGTAGAGGGACCCTTTGGAGTGAAGGTTTTTAAGGTAAAAGGGAAAGCAAGACTCTTCTAGGTTTCATGGCTTGCTTTGGGAGAGAAGAGTTCTAGTTCCTATTATCCTCCATGGGAGGAGGAATTCTGGTTTATATGAATTGGTTGGGTGGAGAAAGAGGGGCAGGAGACAGAAGGATGGGGGAAGGCCAGGGAGGCCTTACTTCCTGGATCCTTCCAGTTGTCCTTTAGTTTGAAGTACTCAGCATGCCAAGGCACTGTACTTTGGGTTACAGTGTTCTGAGCATACCGTTTTCAATGGAAAATAATTAAATATATTGTGGTTATAAAGATTTTTGACTTATTTCCACCATTTTGTTTTATTTTTCTCACTTTTAGTATTTTTTTCTCCTTTCTTACTTTCCCTTGGATTGTTACAGATGTTATATTTCTTTCATTCTTGGCTCATTTTTTCCACTTAACTGGCTTGAAGGTAATATATACCGTTCTTATTCTTTTGATTATTACCTTTGAAGTTCTCACAGCTGATAATAATGTATAAATCACTCTTTATCTTCATTTCAAAAAAGACGAGACTCTTTCACCAGCTTGATTCTTACCAACCCTCCTCTCTGTCACATGCTGTTGTTTGAAGTATTTTAATTTTATCCTTTTTTGCACCCTAAATTAGAAATTATTATCATTACTTTACAAAGACAATATCTGCTTAAGTTTAGTTAAATGTTTACCAATTTTCTCACCATTTTCCTCTTGCCCCTTGACTTCCTTTTTGGAATCACGTCTCCTATTTATTAAATACATCCATTTTGAGGCTCCGTTAGTGAAAGTCTGTTGATGGTACTCATTCTGATTTCATCTCAAAATATTACTATGCGAGGGAATCCCCCAAAATTCAGAATTTATTAATTAAAAACTGTGTATTTATTCTTACATGTCTAAATCTCAGTCACCTTCAAAGGACTTTCTGTTTGATGCAATAAACCTATTGAGATGTTTTTTCCATGGCTCAGAACAGTTTTTGAGTTCATTTTGATGCCTTTTTAGTGCTTCTGCTGGGTTTTTTTTGTTTCACCTCTTCCACATTGCCAAAATGTTTCTCTTTGAGGACTTTTTCATCCAGAGAAACAAACAGAAAAAGTCGCTCAGGGTGAGATGAATGAACAGAGAGGGTGGGGCATGGGGGTTCAGTCGGTTTGGGTCAAAAACTGCTGAACACTCAGTGCAGTGTGGGCAGGTGTGCTCGAAGTCACCCATCAGTAAATGGGCAAACACGTTGAAATAATCTCCAAAAAAATTTCACTGAAGCCCAACGCAACCTCTCACAACAACGCTAGCTGATACCCTGATGCCAACGGGTTCCCAGAACACTTACCTGTACTACCAGGGTGTTGGGAGCTGACCATGGAGGCCCATTGAGCGTTAGGGATCAGGAAGGGCCGTTGACCCCAAGACCACTAGGATGCGTTCGGGAGCTATTGACCCCATTTCCTCCCCCTTTCTACTCAGCACTAACCAGATTAAGCTCCTGTGAGCTCAAAACATAAAAACTCTGAGACCGGGATGAACACAAGCCAACTTTAGAAGCTCATTGCTCCCATTCTTCCACAAACTGCAGTTTTGACTTTCACACAACTTATAATTCAAACTCGGGTCACATCTAAGAGCCTTAGTATTGGTCACAGCCTTCTGGGTCATGATCTTAGGATTTATTGAAGTTGAATAAATGGATTAAGGTTTCATCAATTAGGTTATGGGATTACACCTGAAAGAACATCAGGTGGGTGGGGAACGCCTCTCACACACCCGACTGTGTATAAAAGACCAGTTGTAATTCCCATTAAATGGCTTCTGCACTAGGCTGGAGTCCAGTCTCTTTCTTTCTCTCTCTCTCTCTTTCTCTCTTCCTTCTTCCCCCCAATCGCCGACGCCGTCTCCACCTTTGGGGTACCCTGAATCCGGTTGGAGTGGTCTCCAGCACCAGGGGCCTGCCCTCCAAAATATAATTTCTTGGTAAAGGAGGGTTCCCCCTCGTATTTTCCTCATAATGAAAAATAGTTTTGCCAGATACCTAACTCTAGCTTTATAGTTTTTTTTAATTTCTACATATCAAAGTGATTATTCCTCTGTCTTCTGTTGAAAATTGCTGTTATCATTCTAATTGATGCTGTCTTTTATTCTAGCTATTTATTTATTTTTTTAAATTTGGGGTTCTATAGCTTGACTACAAGGTGTCTGGATGCCAAGTTATTTTTTATTTATACTGCTCTATAATTATTGTGTTTCCTGTATCTATGAATTTTTGTCATATTTTCACAAGTTTGTTGTAAATATTAAATTAGTTAAGAAATGCCCTAGCCGGACTCTGGCTCAGCCTGTAATCCCGCACTTGGGGAGGCTGAGGTGAGTAGATTGCCTGAGCCCACAGGTCTGAGACCCGCCTGGGCAACTTGGCGAGAACTCATCTCTACAATAAATAAAAAACTAGCCGGGCGTGGTAGCACCTGCCTGTAGTTCCAGCTACTCGGAAGGCTGAGGTGGAAGGATCGCCGGAGCCCAGCAGGTTGAGGCTGTGGTGGCCGGGAGCAGCCACTGCACTCCAGTCTGGGCAACAGTGAGACTCCAACACACACACACAAAAGCCCTGTGCCATGAACAGCTCCTGGTACATCACAAATGCTATGTATGTGTTTACCTTTATAATGAATAATTACCATTTTATTATACTCTCCCTTAATATTGCTGCCCCACCTCCATTATTTGTAATCTGTCCTCTAGCATGTTTATTAGAAATATAAAATACTTATTCCAATCTTCATCTCAACTCATAAATCTTTCCTATTTTCCAAATCCTTGTCTCTTTGTGCTATGGGGTGATTTCTTCAGATCCATCTTCTTTTTTTTTGAGTTGGAGTCTCACTGTGTCACCCAGACTGGAGCGCAGTGGTCGCTCCCGGCCACCGCAGCCTCTACCTGCTGGGCTCTGGCAATCCTTCCACCTCAGCCTTCCGAGTAGCCGGAATTACAGGCATGAGCTACCACACCCGGCTGATTTTTTGATTTATTGTAGAGATGAGGTCTCGCTGCCCAAGCAGGTCTCCAACCTGCGGGTTCAGGCAATCCACTCACCTCAGCCTCCCAAAGGCGTGGGATTACAGGCTGAGCCACGGAGCCCGGCCACATCCATCTTCTGAATTATGAATTATCCTTAAGTTGTGTCTAATCTGCTGTCCAAACCAACTGTGCTGTTGGTGTAGCCATTTGAACACACAGGGCCACTCTCTGCCTAACTCTGTGCCCTGCACACTTCCCTTTAGCAGCATGCCTCACCTAGATTTCCTGATGGGGCTGGAACAATAGGAGTTAGCAGCAGCAATTCTAAGGTCACCAGGAGGAAGATGTCAGGGTGTTTAGTCCTCTTTCTCTCTGTGTATTAGAACACTTACATTTTAACAGAGTTAACATTTTACTTCGTGCAGCTGACATTGATTCTTAGATATACATATAAAAGACACAAAGGTACTTTACTTCAAGACTGAATTGAATTTTGCAGACTCATGACCAATCCCCAGATAAATGAGGAAAAAAAGCAAATCACTTTTGTTTCACCTCAATATTGCCATGCTCATCATCACTGAGTATTTTCTGCAAAATTGCTTCAAAAATGTTAAAGATAATTAAACAAATCTTTTTTCCACACTCAACAAGAAAGGCAGAGCAATTCTCTTTAGATGAAGCACATCTGGTAACAGAATGAGCATTGTTGAATGAATCTGAAGAATCTGATTACAAAAAGGAAAAAAAAAACTGTCTATTTAGAGATTGGTATAATATGATCAAAAGCTTTCAGAAAAAATACAGACAGATTAAATAGTAAATTTTTTGAGTTCACATTTTTTTTCCCTTGCTCGCATAAAGATGGGGATGATAATTACAAAATAACACTTCTACTTTCTTTTACTTAGATGCAATTACTGCAATATTAATATGGACATAAGTAAAGTAGAAAGATTATGAGTTAACATCTAAACTTAAGAAGGAAGAATGGAATCAAAAAAAGAAAAATTAGCTGGAAGCTGTGGCTCAAGTCTATAATCACAGCACTTTGGGAGGCTGAGGCGAGAGGAATGCCTGAGCCCAGGATTCGAGACCAGCCTGAGCAACTTGGTGAAACCTTGTCTCTACAATAAATCAAAAAAAATTAGCTGGGCGTGGTGGCACATGCCTGTGGTTCCAGCTACTTGGAAGGCTGAGGCAGAAGGATCACCAGAGCCCAGCAGGTCGAGGCTGCAGTGGCCGTGAGCGTGCCATTGCACTCCAGCCTGACTCCAACTCAAAAAAATAAAAATAAAAAATTAAAGAAATAAATTACGTAATGTAGGGGAAAAAACTGCATTATCACAAAACTTCATCCCAACTACATTTTAAAAACACTTTCTGACCTCCTAATTTGATAAGCATGAGATGGGTATTACAATAGTGTTGGCTTATTTTACGTTCCTCTGCCAAGTTCATTTTCAGAGCTACTTTCTCACTCTCAACATTTAGTAGCAGGAAAGCTTAACCAACGCACTGCCCAGGTTTGTCCAGTGATCATTTATTAATCCTAATCTGTCATAGTTTTCCCAAGGTTTTATCAAAAAATAACACTACAAAAAATTCAGTTTATCGTTCTTAATTGACTTATATTTGTGATTCTAGAGTCACACAATAGTTCATTCTACAAAATAGATCAAGTGTTTGTATGAACTGAGTAGAGGAAGTTGACTTTATAGTGAGCAAGGAGCTGAGGAAAGCAGAAACAGAACAAAAAGTGATTGGTCACTTCAAAGCTACTTTCCTTGTAAAGGTTAAAGCAGAGAGACTCTTCTCATGTGAATTAAACTGGTCTGTTTGGGGATTTGGCTATTATCTCACACTCTCCTAATTTCCTGAAAGGTCACATAAACACAATTTAGTTTTGACTTGGTGGCATGGAACCTCACTTCAATTTGAACTGCTAGGCCTACTTAGAAACTCAGTAAAAATCAATGACTTCCTCCTATAAATTGTATTTAACAATTTTCCCCCTTTTGATCAGAATCTCACTTAGGCAAGAGTGTGACCAAAACTTTAGGCATCAATGATACTCTCAGTCACCATCATTTTGAGTTTTCAGGCTCGACACATCATTCATAGGTTGTAATAACCTTGTTATGCATTTATTTGAGTTTTCATCATGTCAGCCCAAGAGACCATTTAGTGTTTAGCAGATGACTGCGTGTAAACATAGAGGACCCAGCACACAAAAGAAAAAATTATTATGACTATCAGGAGGGTAATACCAATTTGGAGTAGGCTCTTCTGTCAGGGTCCCCATGAACCAAACCAATGGAAATTGATCAAAGAATGGGTCACATGAGGAACCCACCCATTTTAGTCAAGCAGCTTGTTCATTCTATTTATTCATGTGAAACAAGCAGTGTTAGCAGCTGCACCGATGCCTCCCTATTCAGCTAGAAAGTAATCTAGCATCCCATGACTGGGTTAAATTAAATTAAAATTAAATTAAATTAAATTAAAATAGGGAGTGAGAACAAGTGAATGCAGAAGTCTGAAACTACGAAAGGGACCACTAGTTCAATTTGAACAACAGTTGCATTAGGAAGGTTGCTAAAGTTGACCACCACGTAGACTACAAAATCCCTGAAGTCATGTAAAGATCTGGGTTGTGCATGACGGAGCCAACATTTTGTCAAGTTACTTGTAGAAGCTATATTGTGAAATTCTAACTAGAACATTATCTTGCCAAGTGAAGAAGTTGGGCAGAAAGAGCAAATAATTTAAAAAGTAAGAGTCTCATTATGATAGGGAGTCTTGTTCTGACATCTTGGAAGAGGCTGTCTGCAGCATGAGGGCATCAACCTCTTGTCCTGACTTGCAGACTGAATGTCTATGGTTGTGATGACAAATATTGTGGTGAACTTTCAGTGTGCCTCACACATTAGGCATGGGGTCTGTCTCTTGAAATTTGCATCAGGTTGTCCAGCTTCAGTTTATAGGACTTCAGGAATGGAGCAGTTCTTGTTCTTAATTGGAGATTGTAGCCAGATATTGGAGAAAAATAGAATTCAGGATCCAGTATAGTATACGGGTGGATAACAAAAACTTAAAACAAGGAGCAGAGCTACAATCTAATAACAGGTGCCTTATTAATTTTCTGCATCAACATAACTTTTCTCTCTAGTCACCTCCATTTATGCCAAAGATAATCAGATTAAAACTAGTTTGTTTGCAAAGTAAATTTAGTCTCATCAAACTTGGCCTAATTATTTATATAAGTGCACCAAGTACAGTGATTGACAACATAGGCTCTTTTTTAAAGTTTGCTCTGCTGAAACTTTTGAAAAGAAATCTCAGATTGGACTTTTAAAGACATCTTGAGACTGGGAAGCCAAATCAGGGCATACTTCAGCCCTTGTGGTACCTGTAAATTCATTCTATATACATTCTCAAATATGATATTCAAGATAAAGTCTTAATAATATAATCAATGTTTTCAATTGCATTCTGTTATAAAGAGAGCATATTCTTATCGAATTTATGAAAATATCTATATTGCTATAAAAATAAAAATATTCATTAATAATTTCTGAATTTTGAAAAAATCAAGTAGATAGTAAAAAGGAAATGTTTCGATTTGTGTCCACAATACTATACTTCATCAAATTTCTGCAAGCTGTAGACAGATTTTGAAAATATTTCCTTAAATCTGGAAAACAATATATTAAAAGAACCAGCAACAGGCTGAGCATGGGGGCTCAAACCAATAATCCCAGCACTTTGGAAGGCTAAGGTGAGAGGATTGCCTGAGTCCAGGGATTCAAAACCAGCCTGGGCAATTTGGTGAGACCTCATCTTCACAATAAATCAAAAAATTAGCCTGGCATGGTAGCACCTGCCTGTAGTTCCAGCAACTTGAAAGGCTGTGGCAGAAGGATCGTCTGAGCCGAGCAGGTCGAGGATGCGGTGGCCATGAGCATGCCTCTGCACTCCAGCCTGGGCGACAGAGTGAGACTCCAGCTAAAAAAAAAAAAAAAGAGCCAGTAACTTTTTCAATTTCAAAAGCCATAAAATGCATAATTCTTCCTCAGCAGTACATTCAAAGAATTTCTTAAAATTTTTGGAACACACGTGAATAACACATCTATACAAGTATCACTCAACAAACATTAAACTTTATTTTGTATTTGGCAGTGCTTCTCATACAATTACCATATTAAATCAACTTAATCAATCTCTCTTTTTTGGATCCTTTGAGATGTTCTGCAGTCCTGTGAAAAGTCCCAAGGTTAGTTCAATGTCAAAAAGATTTAATTTAGAATTTGATTTTGGAAAGTTTATCAAAATTACCAAAGATTTATTTTTATTCATTTTATTTTTAAAAAATTTTAAAGATGTGGGTACAATTCGGGGTTAGGTACAAAAATGTTCATTGCACAAGTGAAGCTTGAGCCTCGATTTGGTCCCCACAACACCTGGTTTGAGATCAGGTACTCTTTTTTTTTTTGAGTTGGAGTTTCACTCCGTCGCCCAGACTGGAGTGCAGTGGCCGCTCCCGGCCACCACAGCCTCGACCTGCTGGGCTCTGGTGATCCTTCTGCCTCAACTTTCCCAGTAGCTGGAATTACAGGCACACGCTACCATGCTCGGCTGATTTTTTTATTTATCGTAGAGATGCAGTCTCGCCAAGTTGCCCAGGCGGGTCTCGAACCTGCGGGCTCAGGCAATCCACTCACCTCAGTCTCCCAAGGCGCGGGATTACAGGCTGAGCCACCGAGCCCGGCGAGATCAGGCATTCTTATTGATGAAGTGTGCTCACCCTTACCCCTTCTCTGTTAGTTTCCCACTCCTACCAATCCCCCCTTTATAGTATGATGACAATTGCTCAGGGTCTGCTTATGAGTGAGAATATGTGGTATGCCGATCTTTGTTTCTGTGATAGATTACTAAGTATTATAGACTCTAAAACCATTCAGGTTTGCTGCGAAGTTCATAATTTAGTCCTTCTTTATGGCTGCATAATATTCCATTGTGTATATGTACCACATTTTTTTTATCCCGTCTAGTTTCGTTGGACAGCATAGTTGGTTCCATGTTTTTGCTATTGTAAACAGTGCTGCAATAAACGTGAGTGCGTAGGAATCTTTTTTGCAGAATGATTTTAGTTCCTCTGGGTATATTACCAGAAGGGGAACTGCTGGGTCATATGGGAGGTCAATTCTTAGATCTTGTAGGAATCGCCACACTGTTTTCCACAGAGTTTGCTAGTTTACATTATTACCAACAGTGTAGAAGTGTTCCCTTTTCCCCACATCCTCTCTAGCATCTGTTGTTTTTTTGAGTCATTGTTGATGGCTGTGCTGACTGGAGTTAGGTGGTAGCTCAGAGTAGTTTTCATTTGCATTTCTTTGATGATTAGTGAGGCTGAGCATTAAAAAATACCAAAGGTTTAAAATACTTAATCAAAATAAGATCACAGGTCATTCCTTTAACTATATTAATAATGAAAATATTTCAAAGAGGAAATAAAGTTACATAGTTGTGGAGAAAATTTTAGCTCTTTAGTCAAAAGAACTGTTTTCTTGAGTAATCAAAGACTTAATAAAGACAACATAAAACACAAGGAATCATTTTAATAAAATACAGAATATTTGTTTATTCAGGCCAATAATCTAAAAGACAAAGAAAAATCTTTCATTATTTTCTATTAATAGTAGATCAATACTCCAAGAAAACATTATTTTAACAAAAAAACAAATTCTACTTTTGCATCAGTGTACTTTTGATATTAACATTCAATTTCTAGAAAATGTGTAAGTAAATCTCTTTTAATCAGTCTGATATAATTCTTACAAGATTTATCTTCCAAATCTTTTACAGACTTCCTATATTCCTTCAATTATTTTTTCTATACATTTCTCTTTATCATATTGGAATAACCAGTCATTCTTCTTTTGGAAAAAAAATTACTCTCTTTTTCCCTTAACAAAAACACATCTTTCATGAAAGCTTCACAGAAATACACACACACACACACACACATACACACACAACCAACCATCACACAAAAAAAGTCTTACTTTTCTTGCATAAGGAATTGTTTCCCTTATTACTGCTAGTTCTAATTACTATATATTAATTAAAATTTTAACTCTTAGTAACTTTAATTTCTAGTGAAAACTTTAAAAATCAAGTAATTTTGAATTGTTTTATATCAGCATTCTTTAGATAAGTACCATTTAATAATTTTTAAAAATATATTTCTTCATAAAAAATTTTCATAACCGGGCTCGGTGGCTCAGCCTATAATCCCGCACCTTTGGGAGGCTGAGGTGAGTGGATTGCCTGAGCCCGCAGGTTCGAGACCTGCTTGGGCAGCGAGACCTCATCTCTATAATAAATCAAAAAATCAGCCGGGTGTGGTAGCGCATGCCTGTAATTCTGGCTACTTGGAAGGCGGAGGCGGAAGGATCGCCGGAGACCAACAGGTCGAGGCTGTGGTGGCCGGGAGCAGCCACTGCACTCCAGTCTGGGTGACAGAATGAGACTCCAACTCAAAAAAAAAAATTTTTTTTCATGTTTATTATTAGACTAAATTATATTTATCTTCTATGTATCATATAAAAATAAGTTGTCAAAAACATTTTAAACTTACATTCATCAATTATTGTTTTGGTAATTTAACTTAGAAATGACTCAGACATTTTAAGAATAACTATTACTTAAATTAACATAATTTCAAAATTTCAAGTTACTGAAAAAGATTTTTGCCACTCTGACAAATTCATTTATTCATTTTATCCCATTTACATTTATAAAATTTACTTGTTCTTAACAATCATGCTTCACTAAAACTAGCCATTGAAAGAATTTTTAAAATGTTATGTAAAATGTATCACTTTGGCATGTTGATTACAGACAAACTTTGTTTTATTATCCTTTGCTCTATGGCACTTCAGAGATACAGTATTAGGCTTTTTACAAGTTGCAGATTTGGTTGGACGTGGTGGCTCACGCCTACAATCCCAGCACTTTGGTAGGCCAAGGTCAGAGGATTGCCTGAGCTCACAAGTTCGACGCAGCCCAGGCAACTTGGCAAGACCTCATCTCTACAATAAATCAAAAAATTAGCTGGGCATGGTGGTGCTTGCCTGTAGTTCCAGCTACTTGGAAGGCTGAGGCAGAAGGCTCACCTGAACCCAGCAGGTCAAAGCTGTGGTGGCCATGAGCATGTCACCGCACTCTAGCCTGGGCAACAGAGTGAGACTCCAACTCAATCAGTCAATCAATCAATACAAGTTGAAGGTTTGTGGCAACTTTGAGTCAAGCAAGTCCATGGGCACAATTTTTGCAACAGCTTGTGCTTATTCCATGTCTCTGTGTCACACTTTGGTAATTATCACAATATTTAAAATTATCTCATATCTGTTACCGTGATCTACAATCAGTAAAGTTTGATGTTACTATTGTAATTATTTCTGGGCACCACAAACTGCACCAATATAAGATGGCAAATTTAATCCATGAATATTATATCTGTTCTAACTGTTGCAAGAACAGGCCATTCCCATTCTCCCTCCCTTTTTTCAGGCTTCCCTATTCACCGAGACACAGTAATATTGAAATTAGGCCAATTTATAACCCTACAAGGGCTTCTAAGTGTTCAAGTGAAAGAAAAATTTGCACACTTCTTACTTTAAACTGAAAGCCAGAAATGATTCAGCTTAGTGAGAAAGCCATGTTGAAAGCTGATATAAATAGAACAAAAGCTAGTCTCTTGTACCACACAGTTTACCCAAGTTGTGAAAGCAAAGAAAAAGTTATTGAAGGAAATTAAAAGTGATACTCCAGTGAACACATAAATAAAAATAAAATGCAACTGCCTAATTTTTTATATAAAGAGAATTGTAGTGATTTAGATAGATTATACCAGCCATAATATTCTTTTAAGCCAAAGCTATATCAAGAGAAAAACCCTAACTCTCTTCAATTCTAGGAAGGCTAATAGAGGTGCGGAAGCTGAAGAAGACAAGTTTGAAGCTAGCAAAGGTGGGCTCTTGAGGTTTAAGGAAAGAAACCATCCTAATAAGTGCAAAGTGAAGCAGTAAATGCTGATAGAGAAGTTGTGATGAGTTATTCAGAAAATTTAGCTGAAATCACTGATGAACAATATATTTTCAATATAGATAAAATAGCCTTTTACTGCAAAAAGATGCCATCTAGGACTTTCACAGCTAGCGGAGAGAAGTCAGTGCCTGGATTCAAAGCTTCAAAAGACAGGTTGACTCTCTTGTTGGAGGTTAATGCAACTGCTGACATTAAATGAACTCAATGCTTCTTTACCATTCTGAACATCCTAAGATTCTTAAGAATTATACTAAATCTACTCTGCCTGTGCTCTATAAATGGAAAAACAGAGCCTGGATTACAGCACATCCATTTACAGCATGGTTTACTGAATATTTTAAGCCTACTATTGAGACCTACTGCCCTGCAAAAAAATTAAAAATTAAAAAAAACATTTAAATTAAAAAATCCCTTTCAGAATAGCACAATTCATTGATAATGACCAAGACACCCAAAATATCTGGTATGCAAGGAGGTATGCAAGGAGATTAATGTTATTTCATGCCTTCTAACACTGTATCCATAGATCCAGGAGTCATTTTGACTTTCAAGTTTTATTACTCAAGAAATACATTTTATAAGGCTACAGATGCCTTAGACAGTGATTCCTCTGATGGAATTGAAAACCTTCTGTAAAGGATCCATTATTCTAGATGCCATTAAGAACATTTATGATTCATAGGAGGAGGTCCAAATAGCAACATTAGCAGGAGTTTAAAAGAATTTAATTCTAACCCTCATGAATGACTTTGACGGGTTCAGTACTGCAGTGAAGGGAGTCATTGCAGATGGGATGTAAATAGCAAAAGAACTAGAACTAGAAATATATGACTGAATTGCGGCAACTTCATGAAAAAAACTAAACAAATGAGAAGTTGCTTTTTATGGATGAGCAAACAAAGTGGCTTCTCAAGAGGAAATCTATTCCTGGTGAAGATGTTATGAGCATTGTTGAAAGAACAACAAAGAATTTACATAAACTTAGTTGTTACAGCAGAAGTAGGACTTGAGAGTATTGACTCCATTTTTGAAAAAAGTTATATTTTGGGTACAATGTTATCAAACAGTATTGCATGCCACAGAGAAATCTTTTCTAACAGAAAAATCAGTCCAAGTGTCTTATTTTTAATTTATTTTTTCTTTTTTTGAGTTGGAGTCTTACTCTGTCACCCAGGATGGAGTGCAGTGGCATGCTCAGGGTCACCACTGCCTCGATCTGCTGGGCTCAGGCGATCCTTACACCTCTGCCTTCCAAGTAGCTGGGACTACAGGCATGCACCACCATACCTGACTAATTTTTTGATTTATTGTTGAGACAAAGTCTTGCCAAGTTATGCAGGCTGGTCTTCAACCCCTGAACTCAGGCAATCCTCTCTCCTCTGCCTCCCAAAGTGCTGGAATTATAGGCATGAACCACCACGTCTGTCCTGTACCTTATTCAAGAAATTGCCACAGCCACATCAGCAGCCTTCAGCAGCCACCATCCTGGAATCAGCCAGCAGCAGCCATCTACATTGAGGCAAGACCCTTCACCAGCCAAACAATTATGGTTCACTGAAGGCTCAGATGAGTTCTAGCATTTTTTAGTAATAACCTATTTTTAAATTAAGAAATGTACATTGTATTTTTAGGCATAATGCTGTTTCACACTTAATAGACAACAGCAAACAATTTTTCTATGCATTGCCCACCAAAAAATATGTCTAATTCATTTTATTGCAATATTTGCTTTATTGTAATGGTGTAGAACTGAACGCAAAATTTCAGACATATACTTTTTCTTGAAACTAAAGACATTTGAAAAAATAACAAAATGCAGAGTGGGTTTTTAAAAATTATTCTTATTTGCTTAAAGATAGATTCTATAAAAGTTACTCCATTGTCATCAATTATCTCCCTAGAGAATTCCAGCAGCATCCTGAAGATTAACATTATCAGGGGAGAAGAGACTTTACCTCACTCAGAAGCACCTGGTCACAAACCATCATCTATTCTTCTAAAAACCTATTCATCCTTTCCAAAATCGTTGGCTCTGAGGATATTTCTGTTTTTCATCCCCTTCACCCATTAGACCCATTCCAGCAGGAGAGCTGAGTCAAGGGAGCTTTTTACTTTTCTTGATTGACTTGTTATGTCTCTAAGCAATTGCTAGCTAAGTTGTTCATTATAATCTATGCCCTTTGGTTTTTAAAATTTCTCCAAATTGGAATAAATAGAGTAGATTGGTTTGGGGCCCTGTAATATGGGGGGACCAGCTGGGGATCTCTCTATTGTGTCCAACCTTTGGTAGAATCTTTGTTTTAACCCAATTGTTGTCCATTTTATTTATCCCATTTTAATAACCATCTACAAATTCTCTACCCCAAATTTTCATTTTTAAAATGTGACTTTTAGGTAAAACAAAGTAGAAAATTTACATCTCAAAGACATATAACTTAGATTTCAGGCCTGAATACCATTATTTGCCTAGACTAAAAAAGATATAAATAGAAAGTCCACTTAAAATAGTTAAATGTTGGTTTGTTTAGAATAATTCTCTATCCCATTGTATGAATTTCTAGTCATTTTCCTTTATAGATACAAATTTTTTGCAAAATAGTTTCCAAATAGCTAGATAAATGCCAGAGAGTTGTATTTTAGAGTCCAATTTAGTTCAATAGGTAGTTTTTCCAATTTAGTTTCCATTTTAAGAAACATAAGTGTTAAAATGAAAATTTAAATTCTAGTTTTGAATTTTAGATTACTGAGTTTAGGGAAGATTTCCTTAATTGTTGATGGAAAGATGATAAACTCTAATAAAATATTTTAAGATGGTTTATTCTGGTGGAAATATGAGTGACCAGGTCCATGATACTGTCCCCAGGAGATCCTGAGACCATGTGCCTGCTATGATTGAATGGTAACTTGGCTATATACAATTTAGGAGGAAAGAAGTTAAAAGAAATTATAAACCAATACATGTGGGGTTTACACTGGTTCGGTGTAGGAAGGCAGGACATTTCCAAGCAGAAGGGCCCATAGGCTACAGGTGGCTTCACAGATTTTTCTGAGTTACAACTACTTATTATAGAGTTATCTACGGAATTTTGAAAGCAGCAAAGAAAATAGGGAGCTTGAGGAAGATACAGGAACCAATTTCTGGCTATATAGATGAAATTTTTAGGTGGTGGCAGACTTTAAGACAGCATGTAATTGTCTTGTAAGATGCCAGAGTCCCCAGAAGACAGATTTACAGGGTCATAAAGTACTTTGATTTTCCTTTTGTATCTGCCAGAGCCTGGTCAGAGAATAAATCGCATTAAAAGTTAGGACTTTGGCAAGGAAAAGAAAAAAAAAGGTCAGAGTTTAGTTATCACAATAAATAGGGCAAAGAAAACATTTTATATGCCTGGATTCAGCATGGATATCTCTGAAAAAAAGAAAATCTACCTGATCTGAGGGCCCAAAATACTTCGCCTTCAGGAAGGAACAGTACTAAATTAAGGCTGGTAAATTCAATTTTTTTATCAATTAATCGTTAAGCTTTTTATTTGTCATTTGTAAGGAATCTTTTGAAAGAAGCAATAAAAATTTTTTCTGAAATCTTTTTAGAAGTTTTTGCATAGGTATCCCTGGGCAAGCCTAATTTGGGAGCTCTCATTTATAAATGTATTTCTTAAAATACAGTGCTATTCATCTGGAAGATTCCATGTAATGATCATGGTAATTCTTAATTATCTCTAATAAGATATTGCCATCTTTTAGAGTATTTGCAGCTTCCAGGACCTAATATTTATACACGTAAAAAGTAGGAATGGCTGGAAGATGGAGTGCATAGTTATTTAGAAATTAAAAATCCCATTTTTACATTTGATCTTAGGTCTCTAGAGCCAAGATAAAAGTCTAAGATGAAAACACCACAGGGTTGGGTTGTGCAATACTTTCACAGTGTACTTCCTTGTACAATGTTCTCCTGAGGCTGGCAGGTGACCTATGTCAACAAATCCATTTTTGTTACCATTGGAGTGTAAACTAAAAATAAAATTTTAAGCCTCCCCACTGACTGAACACATTCACTCTTGGCCAAAGGGACCCCAGAGAAATCCTGCTCATGATGGGAAGGGAGGTCAGACATGCATTGTTATATCCCTTCCATTTTGAAATTTTGACACAATAACTGACCAGCATGAATGTTAAAGTGGAGATGCTAAAACTGACAAGACTCTCCATGACAATAAGATATCAAACTACAAACAGGACCTAAGGCAAGACCAGAATTAAATCACACCTGCAGGCTGTCTTGCTACATAGGTCATTTTTGACCTAGTATATTGTGGCTGACTGTGACATAATATCCTTAACTTAAACATTCCTTTCTGCTAACACCAAGTTTTTAGACAGTTTTGTTCTTTTGACCAATTGCAGATTATAAAATCTCTGAATCCACCTATGTCTTGTAAGTCCCCACTTCAAGATATATGCCTTTTTAGACTGAACCAATGCATATCTTCCATGTACTGATTTATGTCTTTGTCTGTAACTCCTATCTCCCTAAAATGTATTCAACCAAAGTGTAATCCGACCTCCTCAGGACCACTCACTGAAGGCTTCTTGGGGTCATGGTTTTCCCAGGCTGCAATCACTTGAATGGCTTAGACTAAATCTCCTTTTTTTTTTTTTTTTTTTTTTTTTTTAAGCCAGGGTCTCCCTCTGTCATCCAGGCTAGATAGCAGTGATATGATCATGACTGACTATAGCTTTCACCTCCTGGTCTTAGGTGATCCTCCCCCCTCAGCCTCCTGAGTAGCTGGGACTATAAGCATGTGCCACCACACCCAGCTAATTTTTAAATTGTGTGTGCGTGTGTGTGCATGTGCGTGCGTGTGTGTGTGTGTGTGTGTGTGTGTGTGTGTGTGTGTGTGTAAACAAGGACTCACTATGTTGTCCAGGCTGGCCTCAAACTCCTGAGCTCAAGTGATCCTCCTGCCTTGGCCTCCCAAGTAGCTAGGACTATAGGTGCACCCCCACCACACCCAGTTAATTTTTTTTTTTTTTTTTGGTAGAGATGAGGTCTCACTTTTTTGTCCAGGCTGGCCTCAAACTCCTGGGCTCCAGCAATCCCCCTCCTCAGCCTCCCGAGTAACTAAGGCAGCAGGCACACACCACCATGCCCAACTATTTTATTTTATTTATTTTTCTTTTTTGTAGTGATGAGGTCTCACTATGTAGCCCAGGCTGGTCTTGAACTTCTGAGTTCAAGCAATCCTCTCACCTAGGCCTAAAGTTCTGGCATTATAGGTGTGAGCCACTACACCTGGCCAACATCTTTAAAATATGTTACAGATTTGTTTTTCCCATTAACAGGTGCTTGTGTTTTTGGTAGTGAGTGCCCTAATTTCTCCTAAGTGCCTGATCTGTGCCCACCACTCAAGCTGTGGCTCTGAAATTGCCTTGAACAACTCAGCCCATGTTTTTTTCCCTACCTAAGCATACACGAAAAGAAGAAAAAGAAGATACAACACAAACTTCCTGCAAATTTTCAAAAGCCAAAGTCACACTCCCTTCAGGAATTGCCCTTTACTGCCAATTTGTTTGATTCAGTCAGCCAGCCACTTGAAGCCTCCCTTCAGGATCCATTTCTGTTTCTGTTGTGATGTCTGCTCTTACCAGTGACTAATCAGCCACCATAAACACCAAAGGGCAATACGCTGTTTCACAGTACAAATGAATCCTGGATTTCAAAGCCAGAGGGGGAGATGGTCAATGAAAAAGAGCAGAATCTGACTCAACAGCCCTTGAGTTTCCGTGAGGAAGACAGAGGACCTTGAGAGGGATCAGCAGCACCCCTCCTGCTTTACTCAAAAGGCTTTAGAAATTCTTAGCAGAGTCCTTTGGTTCTCCTTGTGGTCTCCAGACATTGTCAAAAGATAGAATTACAAAAAAAAATTAAAGATTTTTTTTTTTTTGAGACAAGGTCTTGCTCTCTCACCCAGGTTGGAATTCAGTGGCATAATCACGGCTCACAGCAGCTTCAGCCTCTTAGGCTCAAGAGATCCTTCTGCCTCAGCCTCCTGAGTAGCTGGGACTACAGGCATACCTCACAACATTCAGCTACATTTTTTTGTTGTTTTTGGTAGAGACGAGGTCTTGCTATGTTGCCCAGGCTGGTCTCAAACTCCTGGGCTCAAGCAATCCTCTCACCGTGGACTCCCAAAGTTCTGGGATTGCAGGTGTGAGCCACCATACACAGCCTTCATTTAAAGATCTTAATTGGTTTTTATTTATAATGTTAGAATCAGGCAACACATCATAAAGTAGAATGAGTGTTCTGATGAGCTGAGCAGAGAGGTTTGCTTTTATAGACAGAAAGGGACTGAAGAAGGCAGAAACAGAACAAAAGGCAGGTTCGTTGTTTAAAAGTTACTTTTTTGTAAAGTTTAAAGCAGAAGGTTGGTGAGACCTCATCTCTACAATAAATCAAAAATGAGCCGGGCGTGGTAGTGCACGCCCCTAGTCCCAGCTACTTGGAAGGCTGAGGCGGAAGGATCGCTGGAGCCCGGCAGGTCGAGGCTGCGGTGGCCGGGAGCGGCCACTGCACTCCCAGTCTGGGCAACAGAGTGAGACTCCAACTCAATAAATAAATAAATAAATAAATAAATAAAGCAGAAGGAATTTTTAAAATCATGCTGGTTAAAACTATTTGACTATTTAGTCACAAAGGAAATAAAAATGTTTTGCCCCAAAATACATGTCTCTAACATATTTTGAGACTGCTGTTCAGATCAACAAATGGAAGTGACTTTGCAAAGATGTTCTTTGTGGAGAGACTTGCATTCGTAGAGAATCTGCATTGTTACAGTCAGGATTTCTCTGAGGCTTTCTCGTCTGCAGCTAGGAAAGACAGACTGAGAATGTCTACCTGTGATACCTGAAAGAAATATCGACCATGGATCATGTATTCTCTTTGAGAACGTCTACCTGTGAGGTTTCATTTATACAACAAGACCATCCTGGCTGGCCAGGCCTCTTCTCCCTCTCCCATAACCTGTTTTACCACTGTAACCTGCTTTGCCACAATCTATGTCCGCATTCTTTCTGTAACCTCAAGATGGCATACAAGCACCTCACCCCACTGGGGATAGGGGAACCAACTCTGTGGCATTTCCTCAAGTGCACATGAATACACTTGAATTCCTTTTCTCCAAATAATCTGCCTTTTGTGAGTTGATTTTTTCAGCAAAATTTCAGAAGGCCAAGGGAAAGTTTCCCTTGGCCCCTACAACTATTATCTCTTTCTCTCTGCCCTGATTTCTTAAAAATATAAGATTAGCAACTTAGTTTTCGCCTGGTGGCATGGAACTTCAATATAAGTCAATTCATTTTGGTTTGGTTTCTTGAGCCTAGTGTAGGTGCTCCATCCAAACCAATGACTCCCCATTAACTTTATTTAACCATCTTTTTGATGAAAAATAACTAGGTTAATTAGTCCACCCCAAACCCCCTCTAACAAGCTCCCTTTCCTTGAGCTTTCTTTCAGATATAACTGCTTTAAGATAAATGTAATGACCAGAAGTCAGACAGTTAATAAATGTAACAATTGTTTACCTTGATAGTCACTCGGCTAACTGTTAGGTTAAAGGTGCCTTTACTTATTGTTAGGTCAGTAGTCTGGTGCCATGGGTAAGATGCCAAGAATTGCACAGAAATTAGACTGGAAAATATAGTTTACTTTAAAAATAGATTGGAGAGAGAGAGAAAAGGGGGATCCACCTCTCCCAGATTGGGGAGGGGGCCAGAGCTCACAGAGAAGCATGGCTGGGCCAAAGCTTAACAAAAGCTATGCTGGTGACTGCTTGAGGTTGAATGGTTTTTAAACCTTTCCTCTGATGGGGGTAGGCTGTTAAGGTGATTGGGCGGTGATCTGTTTTACGTCATCACGGAAGGGACAGGTAAACACAGGTACTGACATCACCGTGATGAACAGCAAGCAAAGGGATGAGTTAGTCACTTGACTGTTGCCAAGGTGATGGGGTCTGTCTGTCACCTCCCTGATGAGCCGATGAAAGGGCAGGCCAATCACATAGATGAGAAGGGCAACTGAAAGACAAATTCCTTAGGAGATGTTAATCTCAATGTCTTGGTACTTGCTCAGGGTTGAAGGAAAGGGTTATTGTCTGGCTTATGGAGGCCAGAGAAATTCCATTTGGGGCTCTATCCTTTCACTTATTAAA
>NW_007256285.1:0-2130 GCF_000164805.1 Carlito syrichta | reverse complement strand
GGGAGGGGGAGGAGGAGGAGGAGGAGGAGGAGGAGGAGAAAGAGAAGGAGAAGTTATCTACAATATTTCAGCACACAAAAAAACATAGTTCAACTATTTAATGATACAACATTTAAGTCAAGAAAGAAAACATATCTAGTTAGATCTGGTCTATAATAATCCAAGAGGCTAAAAAATGTCAGTACCCATGTTTTAGAGTTGGTGAATTATGCTTTTCTTAGAAGCTTTGGATTTATCTAAAAAGAAATCTTAAATTCAGGGTGTTGGTTAAAGCAACAGTGTATTTCTTTTGAAAAGATGGCATTTAAGTTAAGATGTGCTTTAAATCAACAAAGTCATACATTGTTTTCAAAGTGCAGAAGACATGGCAAGTATGAATATTTTCAAGACCAAACCAAATCTATTCTGATTTTAAATGAATTGAGTATAACAAGAAGGAAATGTGAAACAGCACTCTCTGTGTTGCTTAAAGATAGACCATGAACAAATGTATGTACTTCTTTAAGAACATATATATAGCTGGACTCAGCAAACTAGGTCCCTTTTATCAATTATTAAAGATGCAAGCAAAGAGAATTTTGCAGCATACTTTTCTTCCCCCTCTGCCCTGTAGTCTTCAAAGTTCTTTGTTCCTTGTGATTTATTGTCCTGCTCCTGCATTTCAGCCCCAGAGTCATAGTTAAGGGGACAGCTAAAATTAAGGAACTAAGGAATAGTCTGTCAGTCTTTGCCCCTGGGTAGAAGGCTGCTATAAAGCAAAGAAAAATGAAGCATCATTAAGAATAAATTGTAGGTTTTGAGCATGTTCCTTTATTCTCAAAATGGGTTTTCTTTTTTGAGAATAGCCTCTTTACATTTGAATTAGCTTGTATTATAAGCTGATTGTGGCATTCTGTTTTCATCTGAGTCTGCCCAGATGTTCCCTCCATCTACAGGATAAATTTCTACTTCACATATAAAGTTCTGTATTTTGAAGCCCCATCTGATGTGTTAGATTCTGAAGTCCTAGAAAAGTTTTCAGAAACTTATGACCAGCATTTTTTGGTTAAATCTATACTTTCTAATATAAACAGACCTTTTGTAAACTTTTTTGTTTTATTATTTGTAAGGGTAAACTGATGCGAGGTGAGCTGGTGCTGATACTGCAGGAATAATGCAAGACTGCAACCAAGTAAGAAGTAGAAGGAAGTAAAGTTTATTATCCACCTTTCACAGATTGGGAAGGGGTTCTACACTCAGAGGCGAGTGTGGCCCCGAACTGGGCATATTTAAGGGCCTTGGAGTAAGGGGGTGGGGGGAGTTGGGTTCAGAAGAGTCTGGGTTGAAAGGAATGTCCAGGGCTGTAGTCTTTGATGTTGATTGTAGCCACTAGAGTCTTAGATCTTGACTTTGTCAGACATTAGCATCTCATGACCTCAGGTGGTAGGCTAGATGGGAGGAGAAAAGGGGAGGAGACTTTCCTGCAAGAGACCTGTCAGACATTTTCAATTCACAAGCTCCTTAGCTTAAAAAAAAAGGTCTTATTATCATTTCTATGACTTTGGCCAGCTAAGGGGAGACCTGTCAGACATTTTCAATTCACAAGCTCCTTAGCTTAAAAAAAAAGGTCTTATTATCATTTCTATGACTTTGGCCAGCTAAGGGGTGATCTTTGGTTGCCTTGGACAAGGAACCTAAAGTTTCTTAGAGATTATTATGCAGAACCATGAATTGAAAGGTGAGTCATCCTTGTCTTGCATCTGGTGGAGCTTTCCTTTGATTTGCTGAGGGGGTGGGATAGGCTGCCAACTTGGCCTGCAGTAAAATGTAATTTTTGAAATGTCTGAACACTTTCTAAAATCTGCTATTGAAAATGTGTCTATGTCTAACTTGTGTTACATTTAAAGCCTGTCAGTCTAAGCAAAAATGGTTATGCTGAGGCAAAATGTGAACTAAGTTTATTCTGTTTCTCAGGGTCCCTCCTCTCATTAAGCTTTGAAAATTTTCTTGGATAAATCCTTAAAATTTTACATTTAAAAAGAACATCACATTTAAAGTTGTAATCTAAATATAGCTTTAAAATGTGATTTTTTTCATTTTTTTTTCATTAATCAGTATTTTTTATTATGGTTTTGTGGGGTACAGTTAAGG
>NW_007256284.1:23431-33901 GCF_000164805.1 Carlito syrichta | reverse complement strand
CCACTAGATGGACACTTGCACCTTGGTATTCCTTGGGCCCAGCCCCTACCCTCTGTGGAATCTTATATAGATTCCATGGGGAAGCACTGTGTCCAGGTTAGAGTCAGGGGGCCCTGCCTGGGGTACTATGGCAGCCTGAAACCACTCACTTGAACGTGCTTTCCAAAGGAAAAAGAATGAATGGGAATGCTGAGGTTGGGACTTCACAGATGCAGCCTAATCAGGCATTGCCTGGTCCCCACCACCCTCACAAGGCTGGTGTTTCCCAACATGTGCCCTGCCATGTTTCCCTGCACTGGAGTGCAGTGCTTAGTATCCATACTGCCCTAGTCAGACAGGGGTGCACCCCACTCACAGGCCATCTTGGCATCCTGTTGTTTTGTGAACAGCTGTTCCATCATTCATAGCTCCATGGGCCTGTATATGACAGCATGCATGGAAAGTCTGTCCTATTCCATGAGAGAGCATAGAAGAAATAAAGCCATTATTGTGCTTTTGGGCAGTGAAGGAAGGATGTTCCTTGGTTAGAATGAAGTCCCATAGGGAAACCAAAAACAATATATAAATTCCTCTCAAGTAACTGGTAGTCCCAGCATCCCCATGAATGACATCTATGTATCCCTTTCAGGCAGCAGGCTATTATCATAGTCCTTGTCCCCACACAGGGGATCCTTGAACAGTCTAGTCATTCAGCAGCCGCTCTCCTAACCAGATGACTAGGCTGCCGGTCATGGCCCCTGAGTCAGTGAAAATGTAAGAAGATAGGGTGGCCTATGAGGCTATCACCACTGCATGTGGTCCAGCTCATTGGGCAGAATGTCCACATCCAGTCTCAGTCAGAAGATGGCCATCCACTGGTCAGATGGTGGCCATAGCCCTTTGGACCCATCTGCTTGTTGTTTCACAGAGCCATCAGTAAACCATACCATACCATCAGCAGTCATGTTTCTGAAGCTTGGATCTCAGGTGGTCACAGGAGGAGCCAAAGCACCCCTTCAGGTTGCATGGTCCCTTCTGGCAAGCTAGCCATTGCTTATGGAGCCCACTGAACCCCTGGGTGCTGGCTGGACTCAGTCTTAAATGTACCACTTCCATTTAACAAGTGAGCTCTATTGAGTCTATCCAGTTTTATTGGTGGGATTTCAAAGCACCCAAGTGAGAATGGGCAATTCAGGTCACTACATGATGTGTGGCTCTCCAGCCACAAGACAGTCAGTTTCCACCAGCGCCCAACAGCAAGCAAAGAGCTACATTCAATAGAAGTATATCTGGAGGCTGCTTCAGGGCAATTATGTGTCCAAAATTCAAGAGGCTGGTGCACCCTAGCAGCATTTCCTGCTGCCAGAAACTCCAACCAGCATGCATGGAGATGAACACCTGAATTTTATTGGGCTAGCAGGCTCTGAAGGTTTTAAAGGCAGTGTCTGGGACATGACTTGTTAAATGACTTCCAAGGCTTGTTACCAAGAAGGGCCTCATTCAAAGCTGGTGGTTTTTCCAGTCAACTTGACTATGGAGACAAAGAGAACACCAGGTGCGGTACGTACACTCTAGTACCAAATAGGCCTGCCAGCTATCGGGCTTCCTTTTCATCAAAGCTGCAGGGCCAACAATTTTGCTTGATGGTATCTGGGCTATTTATTTGGCCTCCCACCCAAGTGGCCTTGGCCTGTGACAGTCCATTGTTAGTCTCCATGCTCTGAAGTCCTTTTTGAATGACCAAAGTCAACAGTGTGACAGGATGGTTTGTAACTTCCATTTAGCATGCAGTACTGCTTTTGTTGAACAATCCACTGGGGCTTGGAGAGCTGAAGTGGCAGGTAGGAGTGTTAAACCCAAATTTCAAAATCCGAGAGACCACCAAAGAGCCAGCTCTGATGCAAACACACAAGGGTCTTTATTCAGGCTCGAGTCTGGGCTCACGAACGAAGCCAGCTGTGGCTTCAGGGACGAGAGACCCGATCCAGCATGGCAAGCAGTCTTTATACCCCATTACAGAGGGAGGGGAAAGAACTCTAAACTTGGTTTTACATGATTGGGTAATCTCTCCTAATGGGTACAGGAACACTTGGTATTGGTAGGTGCCTTTCGTGGGCTTCAACCTGACTGCCCGTGATTGACAGAAACCCACCCAACGGGCAGAGTGGAATGTCAGATAAGTAGGTTCATACAGTCACTGCATATAAATTAACCTGAGCAAGCAGGCAGATTACTAGCGTCTCCAAGTCTGCAGCAAAGGAATGTCTGAAAGGGGCTTATCGCTTTAACATTTACATCCCGTGTAAAAGCAGAAGTCAGCATGGCAATTGGGACTAACAATGCTTAACCCAAGAGTTCTAAATACAAACACTACTTAAGACATTATATAATTACACAATCGGTCGCTACCCGGCACCTGACATATGCCTAATTCTACGGGGTCTGAGGTAGGATTTAAAGTACTAAGATTTCATAAAGTACAATGAACATGAGGTAGGGATATATAAAATATAGTGAACTAAACACTACTTTTACAGCAAGTATGACTTCTTAAGTTTCTTGGTTTCTTGGGTCTCTCAGGAGTGGACTTGCCCCACTGTCATGGCTCCAGTCTTAGCCGTGAGGGGCATACCCCTACGTGGAGGTGACATTCTGTGCCATAAGTAGCCAAAATATCAATGCCTATTATGTACTCAGAGATGGGAACCATGGCCACTGTACTCAAAATGGCCTATAAGACCCCACCCACAGCAGATAGACACTGCGGGTCACCACGTCTGTCCCCAAACCTCCTGATGCCATTAGTTTAATTTTTCTCCTGTTTTCCTCTTTTATCTTGACAGAAGCATAGGGCTATGGGTCTTTGGTGAGAATCTAGAGACCTTGTCCCCACCCCTGATTGCACCATTTCTTTTAGGGTAGCAAAAGTTTCTCATCAACTATCCCAGAGAGCCAAGACTACATGTCTTCACCTGCATTTTGCTCATGTCTGTCCCCTAAGTCATAAGTCTCTCTTTGGTGAAGCCCTGCATTGTGCATGTTGGTTCCCTGTCACATGTCTCAGGGGCCTGGTGAAGATCTCATTCTCATTTCCTCTCAAGTGCCTCAGGGTCCACCTGAGTACCAAGTCCTGATCTCTCCAGCTCCAGGAATGAGTGATCACAACCAGAGGCCAGGGGCTGTGCTCTTGTTCCCACCTTCTTTTCTCTCGACCTCAGTCCATGCTGCTGACTCACTAACATCTGTAGAGGTGACCTCTGTCCCACTTATCATCCTTTCTTCCCTACAAATATCCAGTTGCATGGCACCCCCAGGCTGATGTCTCTGCTCAGGCTGGGTACTGGGGGGTATTCCCCTCCTCCTACTTTATCAGGAAGCCATGCTTCCGTCAGACTTTATCTGCTCACTGGGCCACTTTTGTGAAGCAGGTTCACTGTACACTGGTTGCCAACTTGTCCAAGTCTGGTAAGACAGAACACACCCATACCCAACAAGTTTCATGAAGCAAGTTTATTACTCACAACTAGGCAGTGAGACACAACAGATGCCTAAGCTCCATTGTGAATCAGTTCTCTGAGGCTCAGGAAAACTTCCTGTTATGTGTGCCCCACCCTAGGTTTTACACTCTGGAGTCATAAGACTCACAGGACTGTGAGTGGTCCCTTCGGGCAAACTAGCTTTGAAGGACAGCCTGTTTCTGGGGGAAACTGGAACATAGCCCAGGCTGTTGCAGTCAATCTCTTCCTATCTCAGGATGTTGTAATCCCAGCATGCTCTCCGGTTATTCTTGAGAACTACAAGAAAGAAAGAGAGAGAAGTGAGTTGGTCCAAGGCCTGGAGCATTGTCCTGCAGGTTTTCTTTAAATGGAGTGTAGAAGAAAGAAGTGAGAAGCCAGCCTATCATTTTAGAGCCTCTACCTCACGAAAACACTTCCATTTAAATCCTTATGTCAAACACCTCCCATGAGGCTCACCTCTAGCAATGGGAATCAATTTCTGCCCTTATTCATTTAACAAAGATTTAACATATAATTGTTACAAAAATTAATAAGTGAACTTCCAAATTAAAATAGCAGAGTAAGCATATATATAATCATTTCATGTCTCACAAAACTTCACCAAAACAATGGAAAAGTATTTGTTTTAGTTATTTTAGTGTTGGTATAAATTCTTTATAAATTACTGAGGCTGAGTAATTTATAAAGAAAAGAGATTTATCTGCTCATCGTTCTGCAGGCTGTCCTCTGGCAAGGACCTCAAGCTGCTTCCACTCATGGCAGAGGTGAAGGGGAGCTGGTATGTGCAGATCACATGGCAAGAGAGGGAGCAAGAGGGAGGGAGGAGGGAGGTGCCAGCCTTTTTTTGTTTGTTTGTTTAACAATCAGCTCTCTCTGGAACCAATGGAGCAAGAACTCCCTCATTACCTCAAGAACAGCACCAAGTCATTCATGAGAGATCCACCCCATGTTCCAAACACTTCCCATGAAGCTCACCTCAAGCAATGGGAATCAACTTTCAACATGAGGTTTGGGGGAGGGGGCAGAAACATCTGAACTGCAGCAGTATTCAAAACCCACAAGGATGAGAATGGTAGAGGAAACAAAAGTCAAGAGTAATTTTGTTAAGGCATCTCACCCTCCAAGATTGGGGCAAACCACAAGAATGGCAGGGAAGGAGATGAGAACAACATCTTGCTGAATGCAGGTGAGTGATACCCAACATAACCAATCCGAGAAAGCTCTCTTATAAGCCAGTGAGAACCAACACAATTGACCCCACAGGGCCCTCTAAAATCTCAGAGTCGGCAGTGCCAGGTACCTCTGGAACTAATGATGGGAGAGGAGGATCAAATGAGGACAATCTGAAGGGATTGTAGGAGACGCAGTTAAATCTTAGATCCTGTCCCCTATACCATGCCTCTGTGTGACTGTCCCTCTCCCTCTGGAAGAAGTCTAGGAAGACTAAAACAGAGGGTGTTTGGCCCGTAGGGAGATTTAATGACCTATATCTACTGAATACCAGTGCAGAGATCCACTTCCTACTTCCTCACTTGCTTTCCAGAACACTGGCAGCCAGATCTTGAATATCTAGGCAGGACACTGGGGGCCTCCTCTGGGATTCTAATCAGTGCAAGAGGAAATACCTAGAGACACTGACAATGGCCCACCCTAGAGCAAGCATCAAGCTGACAATGACCACCTAGGTGCACAGGTCTTATGATCAGTTGCTTAGTCCTCCACTCATAGTCATAAGATAACCACCAATGGTCAGACACCCAAAGAAAATGACATTCCAGAACACTAGGGATACAAAGATCTTTCAAATTTTCCTTTTGTTTTTCTTTCTTTTTTTTTTTTTTTTTTTGGTCAGTCTCACCCCATTACCAAGGCTGGAGTGCAGTGGCATGCTCACCGCCACCCCCAGCATGACCTGCTGGGCTCAGGTGATCCGGAACTACAGGAGCATGCTACCATGCCTGGCTAATTTTTTTTTAATTGTAGAGATGAGGTCTCGCCAACTTGCCCAGACTGGTCTCGAACTCCGGGTTCAGGCAATCCTCTTGCCTCGGCTACCCAAAGTGCTGGGATTACAGGCTTGAGCCACCACACCCGGCCGCAAAATTTCAAAGAAAAAGACAGGTCACATACAAAGGATCAGGGACTTGTCAATGACAACACTGGAAAATAGAAGACAATGAAGTATTGCTTTCAAAATTGGGAAGGACAATGATATCCCAAGTAGAATTCTAAGTTATAAATATCAACTCTGAGGACATAACAAAATGTGCAGATATGTAAATTCTCAAAAACAGCAATAACAAAATTACCTTCCCTCTATCCTTTCTCAGGAAGCAACTGGAGGGTGGCTTCCCCACAAAGAAGAGAATGAACCAAGAAAAAATAAGACAAGGGAAATAGAATATTAGGAAGTCCAACACAGAAGAAAGACAAAGAAAAACTCTATGATGTTGTAAATCTTCAGGTGAAAAAGACTCTGTTATGACAGACAGGTATAGGGCACAGTGGGCAACCAGGCCGGAATGGGGCAGTGTGTCTCTGAGACAGCATGTTGAGCTGCACATCATTGTGTCCTTGGCCTTGTACCATCGCCACCCCCTCTCCCACAACCAAGCAGGTAAAGTCAAAAAAGAAGATGCAAGATCCAGGAAACAGGGATTCCAAACAGGAGAAAGGCGAGGGAATTCCGTGAGGGAAAGTAAAAAGATTTATTTGTCAATCATTCCCGGTAAAGGGGGCGGGGGTGGTATTCAAAAAGAGAACAAGAGGAGAGGATGTGGAGAAAAGGAAACACTATACCACTGATGGGAATGTCAACTGGTGCAGCCATTATGGAGGACAGTCTGCAGGTTCTTCCACAAGCTGAAAATAGAACTGCCATAAATATGATCCAGCCATCCTCCTGTGTATCCTCCAAAGAACGTAAAATCAGGATCTCAAAGACCTGTCTGCACCCCCATGTTTATTGCCATATTACTCACAATAGCCAAGATAAAGAAACAACTAAAGGGTCCATTGGTGGATGAATGGGTGGAGAAAATGCGTATACATGTGTACAATGAGCTATCACTCAGCCCTGAAAAGGAAAGAGATGCAGCTTTGGCAGCAATGTGGATGAACCCGGAGGACGTTCTGCTAAGTGAGGTAAGCCAGCCACAGAAAGATACTGCATGATCTCGTATGCGGACTCTTAAGAAGTCAAACCCAGTTCCGTTGGCAGCAGGAGTGAAGAGCGGACCCCCGGGAGTCCTGGGCAGCGCCCACGCCGTCGCCGGCCTAATGACGGTCACTCGGGGAGTAGCCGCTGCTGCCGTAGCCGCCCGGATCCTCAGCACCGCAGCCACTCGCGTCCCCGCCCCTGCCCCCTCCTCTCTCCCGCCCCGGCCCTCAGCACCACGGCCCACCCCAAGCCCAGCACACCCCAAGCAGCGTGGGGAGCGGTGGCCCGGGCACCCTTGCAGTGGGCGGCACATTCCGGTGGGGACAAGGTCATCGCCACGAAGGTTTTGGGAACCGTAAAACGGTTCAACGTAAGAAACGGATACGGTTTCATCAGCAGGAATGACCCCAAGGAAGATGCATTTATACACCCGCCTGCCATAAAGAAGAACCCCAGGAAGCGCCTTGGCGTGTAGGAAGCGGAGGACTGGGCAGTCTGACGCGAAAGGAGGGAAGGTGCGGAGGCCCCAAATGCGGAGGCCCTGGTGGAGCTCCAGGTCAAGGCCATAATTACCAGCTGGCCATGACCATGATAGACGCTGTGGGGTCGGAGGGGTCTCCGCGCAGTCATCAGCAGAAGCACCAGAACACTGGCCAGGCCCCAGCACCGCCCTCCTGCAGGCGAAGGCCCTGTGGGTGTCAACCAATGTCCCCACCCTCCTGTGCAAGGAGAAGTGATGGAGGATGCTGACAACCAGGGTGCAGAAGCACAGAGTAGACCAGTGAGGCAGAATATACGTGGGGTGACAGACCACGATTCCGCAGGGCCCTCCTCGCCAGAGACAGCCTGGAGAGGACGGCAGTGAAGAGGATAAAGAAAATCAAGATGAGGCCCAAGGTCAGCAACCACCTCAGCGTCAGTAGCGCTGCAACTTCAGTCACCGATGCAGACGCTCAAAAAACCCTAAACAGCAAACGGTAAAGAGGCAAAAGCAGTAGATCCACCAACTGAGAATTCCCCTGCTCCGAGGCTGAGTAAGGCAGGGCTGAGTAAATGCCACAGTCTCTGCCATGTCGGGTTAGTTGTCCAACAGGAAGAAATGAACAGGGAATTCCAGCAATAAAAAATGAACAAAAGATTGGATCTGAAGGCCTTAAGGGCTTACCTTTTGCCTGTTTACCAGATAACTAGAACTGTCTGTATTATCTATGCGGCCATGGGATTCTTCTTCTTTTTACCTAAAGATGTCTCTTCTGGGTAATAACAAACATGTTTTTTTGTTGTTGCTGTTTTTAAGCCTGAGTTGTCTCAATATGCCTTTAAAGGTTTTAAAATAGTTTAATATCTGGTCAAGTTGAAATTTTTAAGAACTTTAATTTGTAAGAAAATTTACAACTTGACTTTTTAAAAAGTCAAACTGCAAGCACCTGTTAATAATTTTTTTTTAAAAAATTCAAACTCATAGAAACAGAGAATGGTGGTTGCCAGCAGCTGGGCTGGGGAGGATAGGGAGAAGTTTGTCAAAGGATACAGACTTGCTGTGATAAGATGAACACGCTGGGCATCTAACATACAGCATGGTGAGTATACTTAATAATGTATTGTACATGAAATTTACTAAGAGTAGACCTTAATGTTCCCCCCTGCCCCCCACCACACACACAAAAGGATAGCTATGTGAGGAGAAGTACATGTTAATTAGCTTGACTGTGGGAATCATTAAGCAAGGAATACGTATATTGAATCATGCTTTACACCTTAAAGACATACAATTTTATTTGACATTTATACATCATTAAAGCTTCAGTTATGCTTCAATAAAGTAAAGGGAAGTCCCAGACAGAGGAGCATGGAGGTTTTGCAGGGAGGATGTTGCCACACACAGAAAATGAACCCAGTTGATTATGCATTCATTCCAGACAAGAGAAGTATGGAGGTTTTTAGGGGGAATGTTGCCATAAAAAAAGTGGACCCAGTTGATTAACTGATGTTTGTATTTTATAAATTGGTATAGCCAGAACTACTGGAGAACAGGCTGTCCAAGGCAAAGGATTAGTCTGAGGACAACTTGGCACAAGTTATCTCCACTCTGCTCTCTGGTTCCTCCCCCTTTTCTTTCAGTATAGAAGACCTCACACCCTTCTATCTTCCTCAGTTGTGTCAGTTCTTCCTCCCCACTCACAGTCTCTCATCTTTCACCCCAGCCCAGTCTCATCAAGACTTTGTAATTAGAAAGACTAACTCCTCAAATATGCCTCCAAATCTTTCCACCTCACAGTTGCAGTTAGAAACAACAGCGCTAAAGTCAGCAGTTTCTCAAGTCTTTGGTTTTGTTTCCCTGTTGACAAGGGGTGCCCTGAATACTGCAGGAGAGAAGACAGAAAGAAAAACACCTGGCATGGGGGAAACAGTCCTTGAAGTAATCATCTTGCCATAGTAGTTTTTAGGAAAAGTTATAGAAGATTTTCAGTCAAAACAGCAATTTGCTCAGATCAGAATTCTGTATTGTGAACTGTGGCCACAGAGTGGGGTTAAATCATAGTTTGGGCAGGAGATATCTCCCAAGATGACTGATGATGGAGTGGACACCTGTGAGTCTACCAGATGTGACAGTAAGAGGGTGATGCAAATATAGCTCGCCTGAGGGAACAGGTGTTTCATGAGAGAGCAATGGGGAAAGGCCTCGGTGTGGAGCCAAGGATCAGAAACTCCCTCCCCTCAGTCTCTGATGAGATGTAAAAGAGACTGGAGTTTTTTGGGGGGGAGGGGGTTCTTTCTTTTTTTTTTTTTGAGTTGGAGTCTCACTCCATCGCCCAGGCTGGAGTGCAGTGGAACGCTCATGGTCACCCCAGCGTCGACCTGCTGGACTCAGGCGATCCTTCCACCTCAGCCTTCCAAGTAGCTGGAACTACAGGCGTGCACTACCACACCCACTAATTTTTTATTTATTGTAGAGATGAGGTCTCACCAAGTTGCCCGGGCTGGTCTCGAACTCACAGCCTCAGGCAATCCACCTGCCTTGGCCTCCCAAAGTGCTGAGATTACGGGCTGAGGCACCAAGCCTGACCTGGAGTTTTTTAAATGATGGGAACTCCTGAGAATTTTGGTGGGGATAATTCTGGGAACTATATGAACCTATGCTTGAGGTTACAGTTGTGTAAATGGAGATTGCTGACTGTCCTATGTGTCAGCTTTTATTAATCTGTGAAAGGATATCCCTCTCAGATATGTAGAGACTATTTCACAATCATATGTTCAATATTATAGGCCTCAATTATCCCTGGTGAGGCAATGCCATTCTTTATCACTGGCAGAATAGGCTTAACTAATCATTCAGACATGGTGCTATGCTCTATAATTTAAATGAGATCCTTCCTTTTATAAAATCTAGAGTTTCAGAAAAGTCATTACTCCAATAAATATAGCTGACTTAAGTACACAGATTGAGAGTTTCACACATAATTGCAAAAGAGTTAGTATTTTATGTTAGAGAGTGGATTTGCTAGGAACAGGCAGTTTCAATGCCATCTCCTAGGAAGGTCTCCTGATTGGAATTCATCTTTCCTTACACTCCAAGCCCGGTGGTATAGTACCTTTGGTATTCTGGCATTTTCATAGGCTGTTTTATATTTTATTTTATTTTATTTTTTTAAGCAGGATTTATTGAGAGGACAGAAAAGCTCCCACAGTGGGAGGGGACCTGAAGGGGTTTCCCACTGCTTCATATTTTAGTTAAATTAATAGAATCTAGCCGGGCTCAGTGGCTCAGCCTGTAATCCCGCGCCTTTGGGAGGCTGAGGTGAGTGGATTGCC
>NW_007256284.1:0-23306 GCF_000164805.1 Carlito syrichta | reverse complement strand
AAAAAAAAAAAAAAAAAAATTAATAGAATCTGAAGAAGGCACAAAGATTAATAAGAAGTAGATCTTTTCCCTCAAGAAGTTTACAGTCAGTCTCTTTGCAGCTTAAGACAGGAACACCAATGGCAATTCAAAACAATAGTAAGTGGTGCGTGTCACAGGAGGAGTAAGCAAAAAGCAATGGAATGCCAAGGATATGAGCATGGACACCTCTGCATCAGGAAAAGATTCAGGTGCAGCAGGCACTGAGGGAACTTGGAGGCTAAGCAGTATTTCAACAGATAAAGTTGGAGGAAATAAGCATTCTAGAAAGAAGACAGGGCATCAACAGTATAGGAAAGGGTTTCTCAGCCACAGCACTATTGACATTTTGGGTCAGGCATTTCTTTGTTGTGGGGCTGTCCTGTGTGCGGCAGGCTGTGTAGTAACATCCTGGTCTGCACCCAGTAGATGCTATTGGCACCTCTGCCCCAATCATGACAACCAGAAATGTCACCGGACGTTGCCAAATGTCCCCCAGGGTTGTGGGGGGCAAGATATCTTTGGATGAGAACTACTGATATGGAGTATATACAAGCACACAGGCACATATATATGAACACATATATACACATGTATATGTATATATACATATATACAATAAGTCTTCATTTAACATTATCAATAGGTTTTTGGAAACTGTAACTTTTTTTTTTTTTCTGAGTTGGAGTCTCACTCAGTCGCTCAAACTGGAGTGCAGTGGCTGCTCCCAGCCACCGCAGCCTCGACCTGCTGGGCTCTGGCAATCCTTCCGCCTCAGCCTTCCAGTAGCTGGAACTACAGGCATGCGCTACCACGCCCAGCTAATTTTTTTTTTTTTTTTTGATTGATTGTAGAGATGAGGTCTCACCTGCCCAGGCAAGAAAACCAACTCTTTTCTTATCAACATTATAATGAAACAACATGAATGAAACAATGTTATTGGAACACCTATTGCACATCGTTTCTCTTAAAGTCAAAGTTTCCAGGAACATATGAATGACAAGGTTAAGTGAGGGCTTCCTGTACACGTATATATGCATATATAATATGAAAAACTGTACTTGTAGCTACACAAATGTATATGTGGATAAATATGTATATATTTTACCATTTTGATCTACAAACATGGCAATTTTTTATGGCTCAAAAATCTAGATGAAAGCTGGGCTTGGTGGCTCAGCCTGTAATCCCGCGCCTTTGGGAGGCTGAGGTGAGTGGATCGCCTGAGCCCGCGGGTTCGAGACCCACCTGGGCAGCGAGACCTCATCTCTACAATAAATCAAAAAATCAGCCGGGCGTGGTAGCGCATGCCTGTAAATCCAGCTACTTGGAAGGCTGAGGCGGAAGGATCGTCGGAGCCCAGCAGTTCAAGGCTGAAGACTCCAACTCAAAAAAAAAAAAAAAATCTAGATGATATAGGATACAGTTAGTGATAGATATAGCTGGGAAGATTAAGTGGTGTACCTTTGGGAATGTCTAGCTGAGTAGTTTACATGAGTGTGTTTTGTAAAGAGATGATAAAGGGTGATATAGTCAGACAGACATGGTTTTTTTTTCCTGGTGCTGCTGTGTGAACTTAGGCAACTCCTGTCTGAAAATGGGGATGAGGTTAATAATACTTAAATGATTGCAGTAAATATTAAGTAAGATAATGTATGTAAAGTCTCTGGTATACAGAGCTATCATTATTCCTTAAATCAATGGATAGACAACAGGAGTTGTTGAAGATTTTGAAGCAGGGTATTGAGTATATTCTTGGCTGGATTTTAGGAAGTTGAATTTTGTGATATCAAAGGATGGGTTGATTGGAAGATATTAAACAGTAAACACTATGATGGTGTTACTGTATAGCAGGGATAGGTCATAATTAGGGCCTAAATAGAGGTGGTATCAGTAGAAATGAAAAAGAAGGTCGGGTGCAGTGACTCAAGCCTGTAGTTCCAGCACTTTTGGGGACTAGGCAAGAGGACTGCCTGAGTTCTTGGCTTCAAGACCAGCCTGGGCAACATGGTGAGACCTCATCTCTGCTATAAATCAAAAAATTAGCTGGGCGCTACTTGGAAGACTGAGGCAGAAGGATCACCTGAGCCCAGCAGTTCAACGCTGGGGTGACCGTGAGCGTACCACTGGGTGATGGGGTGAGACTCCAATTCAAAAAAAAAAAAAAAAAAGAAAAGAAAGAAAAAGAAGGAAGGGGTGGGAGGGATTTTTAAAAAACAGCTTTGTTGAAGTATATTGACATATAATAAACTGCACATATTTAAGGTAAACAATTTGCTTAACTTTGGCATATGTATACACTGTAAAGTTATCATTACAATCAAGATAGCAAATGTATCCATCAGCTCCTCAAGTCTCTTCATTTCCTTTTATAATCCCTCCTCTCTACCCCCAGCCCAGAAAACTTAGGCAAGTCCTGTCTGAAAATGGGAATGAGGGTAATAATACTTAAATGATTGCTATAAAGATTAAGTAAGATAATGTATGTAAAGCCTCTAGTACATAGAGCTATCATTATTCTTGCTTTCTGTCACAGCAGATTAGTTTGTAATTACTAGAATTTTATATGACTGGAATCCTACAATATGTACTCTTTTTGTCTGACTTCTTCCACTCAACATAGGTATTTTTAGATTCATCCATGTTAATGAGTGTATCAATAATTTCTTATGTTTTTGCTGAGTAGTATTCCTTGTATGGGTATATCACAATTTGTTTATTCATTCACCTATTGATTGACATTTCAGTTGCTTCCAATTTTTGACTATTACAAATAAAACCACAAGTCTTTGTGTGAGTATGTGCTTTCTCTTCTGATAAATAGCTAGAAGTGGAATGGCTGGGTCATATATCAGGTATACATTTAATCTTTTAAGAAATTATTTTTGAAAGTAGTGTGCTAGTTTACATTTCTTTCAGCTATGTACATTTAGTGTGACCATATTTTTAATTTTAACCATTCTAGTGGGTATATATTTCACTGTGGTTTTACTTTGCATTTCTCTAATGACTAGCATCATTTCATGTGCTTATTTGCCACCTGTATATCTTCTCTGATGCAATGTTGATTCAAATATTTTGCCCATTTTTAAAAATTGGACTGTTGATATTCTTTTTACATAGCATTCTTTATATGTTCTAGATACAAGTATTTTGTCAAATATATGTCTTGCACATATTTTCTCCTGGTCTATGACTTACTTTTGAAGAGTAGAGTTTTTTTATTTTGATAAAATATAATGTATTGCTTTTTTGCTTTTATAGATTGATCTTTTTATGCCATATTGAAGATATCTTTGACAAACTCAAAGTTACTAAGATTTTCTCCTATATTTTATTCTAGAAGTTAAGCTTTTATTAGCTCTTAAGATGCAGATTTTTGCATATGGTTGTCAAATTATTTCAGCACCACTTGTTCCCCAAGGAACTGCCTTGGCACATTTATGAAAAGCTATTGACTATATATGTGTTGGTCTATTCTGACCTCTCTATTCGGTTACATAAGTAAATATGACAAATGACAAATATACATAATATTTCTATGTATATAAATATGACAAATGACAAATATACATAATATTTCTATGTATATAAATATATTACATATATTTATTTCTCCTTAATCTCAATACCACACTTGATTACTGGGTCTTTATAATATGTCTTAAAATAAGGTAGTTTAAAACCTCCAACTTTTTACTTGTTTTTCTTTGACTGAATTATTCTAGGTCCCTTGCATTTCCACATAAATCTTAGGTCTAGCTTTTCAATTTCTACAAAGAAGAATGCTGAGATTTTGATTGGGATTGCATTAATCAGCAAATAAAGTTGGGGAGAATTGGTGTGTTGAATACTGACATATTGAATTCACTGTAGTTCTCACCATTTATTTTGGTTTTCTTTCCTTTCTATGAGCTATGTTTTGAAGTCTTCAGTGTACAGGCCTTACATATATTTTTATCGAATTGTTCATCAGTATTTCATAATAAGTTTAGATCAAGGGACATTTTTCAAAATTTCAACTGATTATTATTTGTGAGAAATACAACTGATGCTTTGCATATTGCTCTTGTATCCTGAAACTTTGCTAAGTAGCTTTTGTATATTCCTTAGGATTTTCTACATAAATGGTCATGTTGTCTGTGAATAAAGACAATTTTAACTCTTTCTGTCCAATTTGGATGCCTTTATTTCTTTTTCTGACTTTATGACACTGGTTAAAATCTCCAGTACAATGTTGAGTAGGAGCGATGAGAATAAACATCTGTGCCTTGTTCTTGATCACAGGGTGACAATATTCAATCTTTCAGCATTAAGTTAGGCTGTAAGAGGTTTTTTGTTTGTTTTTGGTAGATGTCTTTTGGTAGAGTTAAGGAAGTCTTCTTCTTTGCTGAGGGTTGGACGTTATTATGAACAGATGTTTAATATTTTGAATGCTTCTTCTGTATCTATTTAGATGTTTATATTGAGATGATCATGAGCATAGTATTTTGTTTTTAATCTGTTAATATGGTTAGTTAAATTGATTGATTTTTTTTTTTTTTTGCCTTAATTAATTTCTGAATGTTAAGTCAACCTTGTATTCCTGAGATAAAACTTTTTGGGTTATGAGGTATTATCTTTTTGTGTATTGCTGGATTTGATTTGCTAAAATTTAATTAATACTTTTTGCATCTGCATCATGAGGTACCTTGACATCTAGTTTTGTTTCCTTATAGTGTCTTTGTCTGGTTCTGGTACTCGGGTAATATTTGCCTCATATAATTAGAGGAAAATATTTTATTTTTTCAACTTTCTGTGAGAGTTTGTATAGAATTAGTAGTATTTATTCTTTAAGTTTTTAGTAGAATTCATCAGTGAAACTATCTGGGCCTGGAGTCTTACTAATGGGAAGGTGTTTAATTACAAATTCAGTTCCTTTAATTGAGAGTCAAGTTATCAGTTTATTCTTGGTGAGCTTGGGTAGTTTTTAATCTTTCAATAAGTGTATTTATTTCATGAACGTTATTGTATTAGTATAAATTTTTTCATTATATTTTCTTACTGCCTATAGAATCTGCTATGATGTTCTCTGTCTCATTTCTGTTATCTGTAGTTTACATCTTCTCTTTTTTTTTGTCCTGATCAGTCTGGCTAAAGGTTTACCAATTCGATTTATACTGTTAGAGAACCAGCTTTTGTCTTTATTGATTTTTCTCTAATTTGTGTTCTATTTGATTTCAGCTCTTAAATTTATTATTTCCTTCCTTTTGCCTACTTTGGGTTTATTTTGCTCTTTTATTCTAATTTCATAGGATAGGAGCTTAGTCATCAATTTGAGACATTTCTCCTTTTCTATTATAGACATTTTATATTCATTTTCCTCTGAGTACTACTTTAGCTGCATATTACACATTTTAATATGTATTTTTCATTTTAAAAATTATTTTTAATATACATTTTTAGTCCCTCTATGACTTTGGGGATACCTTAGAGTGCATTGTTTAGTTGTTAAATGTTTGGAGATTTTTTTCTAGATATATTTATGTCACTGATCCATGATGTAATTATATTGTGATCAGAGAAAAAAAGCTTTGTATAATTTGTATTACTTTAAATGTATTAAGATTTGGTTTGACTGGGCACTGAGGCTCATGACTATAATCTCAGCACTTTGAGAGGTCGAAGTGAGAGGATTACTTGAGCCCAGTAGTTCAAGATCAGCCTGGGCAATATAGTGAGACCTTATCTATACAAAATAAAATAAAATTTAGCTGAGCATGGTGGCATATTCCTGTAGTCCAGCTATTTGAGAAGCGGAGGCACAAGGATCGCCTGAGCCCAGAAAGTCAAGGATGCAGTGAGTCATCATCATGCCACTGCCCTCCAACTTGGAAGCCAGAGTGAAAATCCCAAGTCAATAAATAAGTAAATAAATAAAGACTTGTTTTGTAGACCAAAATATGGGTCTATCTTTGTCAATGCTCTGTGTGCCTTGAGAAGAATGTATATCTTGCTGTTGTTGGGTAGGTTGTTCGATAAATATCAGGTCAATTTTGTTGATAGTTGTTCAAGTCTTCTATAACTTAACTGATTTTCTGTCTGTTTACTCTGCCATTTATTGAGAGAGATGTGTTACAATCTCTATCTACAATAATAGGTTCAGTTATTTCTCCTTTTAGTTCTATTAGTTTTTGCTCAAAGTATGTTGATCCTCTGGTATGTGCGTAAACCATAATAGGTTTTGGGAGAGGGAATCTATAATTCTTGACAGCTCTGTGGTTGACGAGGGTGCTGGTAAGGAAGAAGGAGAACCTAAGTCACTGGACAACAAGGGTACCCAAGTTAGAATCAGCCTCAGGCCAATGTTCTCTCCAAAGTCTGTGTTTAGAATCTGTTATTTTCTCCAGAGCCCAGTGCCCTCCTGATCTCTCTTTCACTCATATCTTGTTCTCAGATCCTTCATTCCTACAAAGATATAAATGACCACCCTTCACTCAGATATGAATGGTACTAAAACTTGTCATTCTTGTAATAAGCATTTTTATTTTAAAGAGGCCTTAAACATTTAAGGTAACAGGGAGTAGTTTAGCCACAGAATTTCAGGCACTAGTCAGAGGATAAGCAAGATCCCTTAGGGTGGAGGAGCAGGACTCCTCCAGGAACAGCTATAAATGATCAGCATTTCTTCTTGGTTGAACAAGCCTGGTTTTAGGTGCACTACATGCTCACTATCCCCCAAGTTTTCATTGCAACAATTTAAGAAACCTCAACATTTTACCAATAAAAAAGAAAACATGTCTGTTGCTTTGTGTTGAAAACTCAAAGGTTACCATATCCTTCCTACTCTCCAGGAAAATCCAGTTCTCACCTAATCACTTACAGTATAGGAACTTAAACCCTAAAATTTAATCTTTTTCTTTTTCCCAGTGTTAACTGCATGCTCTGCCATAGACCTCACAAGTGGTATTTTAAAAATCATGCCTGGCTCAGTGGCTCAGCCTGTAATCCCGCGCCTTGGAAGGCTGAGGTGAGTGGATTGTCTGAACCTGCGGGTTCGAGACCCGCCTGGACAACTTGGTGAGCCCTCATCTCTACAATAAAAATCAAAAAATTAGCCAGGTGTGGTAGCGCGCGCCTGTAGTTCCAGCTACTTGGAAGGCTGAGGTGGAAGGATCGCCGGAACCCAGCAGGTCGAGGCTGCAGTGGCCAGGAGCAGCCACTGCACTCCAGTCTGGGCGACAGATTGAGACTCCAACTCAAAAAAAAAAAAAAATCAATAAGAATTTTCACCCATAATGCTTCAAACTCAAACTAAAGTTGAGACTGCAGTGACAGCAGTAAAATGTCCAGCCTTTGGTCATATAATTAAGCCTCATGAATCTATCACTTTACTCCTGCTGCCTGGTAATTCAGGAATGTAAAGGGACTTTATTTGTGTGGGAGGGAACAAGATGGGGAAAGATTTGCTGAAGTAACTGGAACAATGATAAGAGGAGATACAAAATCAACAAGGAAATTGTTGCCAGGCAACATGCCTGGTTGTCAAAGAGACAGAGCAACCTTCAATAAGCACCCACGAGCAATCTTCGATAACTGCCTGTAAATCTGAGTTGGAAAATACTTCTGTATGGCCGGTCTCGGTGGCTTAGTCTGTAATCCTAGCACTTTGGGAGGCTGAGGCGAGAGGATTGCCTGAACCTGTGGGTTCGAGACCTCATCTCTACAATAAATCAAAAATTAGCCGGGCGTGGTAGCGCGTGCCTGTAGTTCTGGCTACTCCGAAAGCTGAGGCGGAAGGATGGCCGGAGCCCAGCAGGTCGAGACTGCGGTGACCGGGAGGGGCCACTGCACTCCAGTCTGGGTGACAGAGTGAGACTCCAACTCAAAAAAAAAGAAAAAGAAAAAGAAGAAAATACTTATGTTGTGACTGGGTTAAGGCAAGTACTTTTCCAAGGAACCAAAGCATCGAGCTCTCTTATTCCATTCCATAGACATGGACTGTGCTTCTTGAAAGTATAAGGCTCCCAGGTCCCGCACGTTTGAAGAGTGTAGTCTCCTTGTTAGCTGAAAGATTTGGGGGCTTTTGTTTTTTACGGTTGTACTAGCTGTGTGTAATATTTTTAGTCAGCACAATGATTTGCAGTCATGTGATAAACCCAAATTGTGCCCGGAAATCTTCTGCCAGCCTGGCAAAGCTTAGCTGGCTTAGTCACCAACATTTGGCCAGTGAAGCCCATTTCTTAACAGTTTCATGATCACTAGTGAGAACTGTAGGATGGTAGAATTTGAAGGACCCTTACAAGACATTATTAAGCCCACTTCTTTCATTTTCACAAATGGGAAATATGGCTTCCATGCTTGATATGCTCTTTGATCAGTCATTCCAAATAGAACCTGGCCTTTGTGTTCAGAGTCCTCTGCAGTATAACTTGTCCTGCCCTGTCTTTTTCCTCTGTTAAAGGAATCCTTGCCAGCAAGGGCTCTGCCATATGTGTTCCTGGTCCCCAGCCACTAGCGCAAGTTCCAGTGTTCAGAAACATTAAAACAGGAATCTGAACAACCATCTTCAAGATACAAAATCAATCTTGGTCTGCCAGAGGCTGTCTTGAACACACTAGGAAGGGTCACTCCTCACTTGTCATCCCTGTATTATTTCACAGAGGGTAAGAGCACAGACTTTGGGGCCAGAACGTCTAGGTTGAACTCTGGCTCTGTGACCATTGACAACTTGCTTCACTAATCCAAGTGTCTCAGCTTCATCATCCGTAAAATGAGGACACTGTTCATACCCAGCTCATCAGATGGTTGAGAGGATTAAATACGCTCCTAAAGCTTAGAAAATTTCCTGTCGCGTCAGCACTATGTAGAGTGAGATCTTATCTTCCTTTTAGAGTTCTAGCTTTGTCAGTGTCATTGTTGATCATGTCAAAGCAAAATCTCTCCAGCGTGTCAGATTGGAATTTGGAAGGGCTGTGCTCAAAACTGAAACCAAAGTAAATGAGCAAGGGGCAGGGTGGTGAAGTGGAGGGAGGGAAAACTGTCATCTTTCCTTTCCTTTTTTATTTTATTTTTTTGGTATTTTTACTTTCCTTCCATAATCCCTTTGATTATTGGGTTGGTGACTCTGTTAAGTATAAATTAAGCAATTTTGTTGGCTTTTCTTCACTAGGATTGTCCCTGTCAGTGCTGATTTTGACATTTGCTGAAAGTAAGCTTTTATTTTTTCTAAAAAACATCAAGAGAGGAGGACTTCCCAAGAGTTTGATTCATCATCGTAGCAAAACTGTGGTTGAACTGCTCAGGAAGAGAATGGTTTCCTGCCTAACTGGTAAAAGGATTACTCCTATCTAGAAGAGTTTCTTAATGTCCAAGAGAAAAGAGTGGGCTAGAGAAAGAAAAGCCAAATAAGGCAAGAATTTGTTATGACCTTGTATATATATAAAAGCCAAATACTTCAGTGCTAAAGGATGTTGCTTTCTTCACAAGGGTAGTTGACTGTTCAAAATATGTAGATTGATCATGGACTCCATGCACATGTGCACACAAGATATAACATTAAGAAAATTAAGAGATAAAAATCCTCTACCGTCTTTAGAAGGGCTTTGTGGCCTCTGGGGTGCTGGAAAATTTTTATTTCTTGATCTGGGTGCAGAGTACATGGGTGTATTCTTTTTTTATTTGTTTCATTTGTTTTAAAGAGCTTTATAAGTTTCACAAAGTCAAGTAAAGGCAATCCTTATCTAGGAAAATGGATGGTTGCAACGATTAAATAAAGCAAACATTATTAAAGAGCAACAAAGAGACTTGAATAGTAATAGGAACCCAGTTCCAGACTTAACTGACCTCCCCAGGGCAAAGTGAGTCACTGTTCCCTTTGTGCTACAAAATGCCTGTATGCCCCTGTCTCTGTCCTGCCCTCTCAGGCTTGCCTATGGTATTGGGTGAGGCTTGCCTATGGTATTTATCTTCTTAAATAGACAACCACCTTCCAAAGGAATCACTTTTTCTGGTTTATATTTTAATTTTCAGCATTTGAGCAATGAGAAGAACATGTTATTCATCTGTGTTCATCATCCGTCTGTTGAATGGATGGATGGACAGAGAATTTCCATTTGGGTCCTGATCAGGGATCTTCCAGGGCCCTGTAGAATCATATGGCCACAAAGGTAGCTGAGAGGTCATTCACCCAACCTTCTGTCCCTGATGGCTAACCACAGTAGTCACGTCTCCTGGTCTGTGTCTTAGGAATATCTTGTTACATATTGTGCAAATATTTTCTTCTGGTAGCAGAAAAAGATTATGAAATCAATTCTGCAAATGTCTGCTTTATTGCAAAATTTCTGCTTTCTAGATCTTTTGTCTTATTTAAGAAGTTCTTTCTCACTCAAAGTTTTAAAATACATTCTCTTATTTTATTTATTATTTTATTGGTAGAGACTGGGCTCATACTGTTCTCAAACTCCTGGTCTCAAGTGATCCTCCCTCCTCAGTCTCCCAAAGTACAAGGATTATAGGCATGAGCCACTGAGCCCACCTATTCACTAGTATTTTATTCCAGTGCTTTTGTAACTTTGTCTTTTGGATTTATCACTTTATTTAAGTTTAGGCCTTTCTCTGAAATTGTTCATCGTACAAACTAGAAAACTATTTCTTCTCAAAGAACAGTCAATTGCCTCAATACATAGTCCATCCTTTCGCCAAACTTGAGGTGCCACATTAATCATACAATCAACTACCACATATTCTCACAGATTCATTACCTGACACTGTTTTTCACTCTGTTGGTCTGTCAGTTTCTGAGCCAGAGACACAGTGTTTTACATAGGCCTAATCCTCTCATTTTTTCCCCTAGTTTCAAAAATATCTTTCCTGTTTTACTCATTTACTCTTTCAGAAAAAAATCTTATAATTAATTTGTCAAATTAGGATTTTTATTTGGATTACATGAGAATTATAATTAATTTTTTTTTTTGAGTTGGAGTCTTACTCTCTGTCACCGAGGGTGAAGTGCAGTGGCATGCTCATGGTCACTGTCGCCGCAACCTGCTGGTCTCAGGTGATCCTTCCACCTCAGCATTCTAAGTAATTAGAACTACAGGTGCACACCAGCATGCCTGGCTATTTTTTTATTTATCATAGAGATGGGGTCTTGCCAAGTTGCCCAGGCTTGTCTTGAACCCAGTCCTTGTCCTGAACCCAGTCCTTTCACCTCTGCTTCCCAAAGTGCTGGGATTACAGGCATGAGCCACAGTGCTGGGCGAGAATTATAAATTAATGTAGGGGATTGATGTCTTCGCCACACTGAGTGTGTCCTGTAATAGTGTGGTGCTTTAATAATCATCTTCTTCTGTGTCTTTTACTAAGGTTTCATAGTTTTCCTTCTATTCGTGCACCTCTACTAATTTCTGTATTTTTTGTTAATATGTTAAGTGGGATTTTTGTCACAATTTATAATTTATCATTACGGTTACACGGGGAAGCTATCAATTTTTGAATATTTATCTTGAATCTTACTGTCCTGTTTTTTTCCTTTATTATAGGATTTACTCATTGATTCTCTAATTTTCTAGATATTTTGTTTCTCTTTTTTTAATATTCAGTCCGGTTCTGTTTCTTGACTCTTTTTTTTTTTTTTTTTTTGGAGTTGAAGTCTCACTCTGTCGCCCAGACTGGAGTGCAGTGGCCGCTCCTGGCCACCGCAGCCTCGACCTGCTGGGCTCCGGCGATCCTTCCACCTCAGCCTTCCAAGTAGCCGGAACTACAGGCATGAGCTACCACGCCCAGCTGATTTTTTGATTTATTGTAGAGATGAGGTCTCGCTGCCTAGGCGGGTCTCAAACCCGCGGGCTCAGGCAATCCACTCACCTCAGCCTCCCAAAGGCGCAGGATTACAGGCTGAGCCACCGAACCCGGCTGACTCATTTAACTGTTTTCAATATCTAGAAAAATGTATTGGTGTTGGTGACAGCAGATATCCTTCATAACAGGTCTTAACTTTAATGAAAATGCTTGTAATATTTCACCACTAAGCATAATGCCACAGACTCCTAGCAGAAACTCCTTATCAAGTTAGGATGATAAGTGTTTCTAAATGGTAAAACATTTATCATAATGATTATAATTTTTTTCTCCTTGGAATTCTTTTAGGTTTTTTTCTTATATATTTCTTTTTATTTCATTTTCCTTTTTCCTATTTTTTTAATATTGTTTTTCTTCTTACTAGATTGTCTAATGCTGAATTGCTCTTGCTCTCATGGCATAGAGCCTACTCAATTATGTCTATTAAGAAATACATAGATAATTAAATTATAGTACATATCTAAATGCTATGGTCTGAATGTTTGTTTTTTCCTAAAATTTATATGTTGAAAAATAACTCCCAAGCTGATGATATTAGGAGCTGGAACTCTGGGGAGGTGAGTGGATTATGAGGGAAAAGCCCTTGTGAATGGAATTGGTACTCTTATAAAAGAAGCCTAAGAGAGGCCCTTTGCCCCTCGTCATGTGAGGACATGGTGAGGAGGTGCCATCTATGAATGAGGAAGAAGGCACTCACCAGACACCAAATTTGCCAGCACCTCAATTTTGAACTTCTAGCTTCTGGAACTGTGAGCAATACATGTCTGGTGTTTATAGACTGGTGGTTACCTAGTCTATGCTGTTGTGTTGAGTAGCTTGAATGGACTAAGACACAATCAAATACACCTGGCATGAAAAGGAATAAGCTGATACATGTAACAACGTGGATGAATCTCAAAAACACTCTGAGTGAAGGAAGTCAAACACAAAAAGTGCTTATACAATTCCATTTCTACAACATTCTAGAACAGATAAAGTACTCTATAGTGATATTTGAAATCAGTGTACACCTGCAGTGACAGAGTCTCCTATATGTTGACTGAGGTGCTAGATTTATGGGTATATACACTTGTCAAAGTTCATTGAACTTTATGCTCAAAATGGGTGATTATATTTAAACTATGCTTCAAGATTGATTAACAAGAGGAAAAATACTGCTATTGCTGTCGTCTTGCAGTCAGGGTCGTGCTAATTACTCTTTGAGCTACTTCAGATTGGCTTCTGTTTTTATCCCCTTGAACATATTTCCCCTGCTAAGGTCCCCAGGACTTCCATGTTGCTAACTCAGAAGGCAATCTTAGTCCTCATCCCACTTGACCTCTCTGCAGCATGCGGTGCAGCTTAACTGCTGACTCCTCCCTTTCCTAGTTCTTTCCTGTCTTCTGGGTCACTTCTCTTTGGCCTCCCCATTGTCCTCACTCTGATCCTGGCCCTCCCTCCTCATATTCTTCACTCTCTCATTTGTGCAGTCACATCTGCCCCTGTGGTCTTCATAACCAGATTCACACTTCCTCCCTGATCTCACTTGTGAGTCCCAGATCCACACACCTAACTGCCAACGTGGAATCTTTTTCTGGAAGACCCATTTGTCCACAATTATACTTCCAACCTTCTCACCATACCTCCTTTTCCCCCAGGCTGCCCATCTCAGTGGTAGCATGTCCATTCACCCTATTGCTAGAAAGCTGAAGGAAAATCTTGATAATTCATTTCCTTTCTCCTTCCACAGCTTATTAATGGCAAAGTATTGCTTCCAAGTTGGTCTCAAATCCATCTTGTCATGTCCCCCTCCTCTGGCCCCCGGTGGAAGCCACTCTCATGGCTTCCAAGTGGTCCTTCAGCTCCACTCATGGCCACTCTGCAATCGTTCTTCATATTGCAGGCAGAGTGGATGTTTTCATGTGAATTTGTTTATGTCACTATCCACCATTAAACACCACGATAACCACAGAGATATGGATTTTGACTTGTGTTTTTGACAGTTGTATCTTCAGTACCTGAAATAGGGCATGAAACATAGTGGGATGCATGGAATAATTGCACTTAAAATGAAAATTCCCAAGCCCACCTAGCCTTCAGTGCTCCATATGGCCCAGGATGCCTCATTCCAGCCATACCCTTCTTGCTGTTCTCTTTGGTCATTAATTTCCAGTCACACCCTCCTGGTTCTGGTTTCTTGACTCCATGCTATTGTGTGTATTCTTCCCTTTGTTGCAACTCAGAGGGAGCACTTTGCTGCTCTTGGGTTATCTGTACCTTGAGGATCTACAAGTCTATTTTATCAGTACACCAAAGCTAAGTATACCCAGAAGGGGGCATAGATATCCGAATATATACACTTATTAACTAGATGATAAAAGACCAGCTCCTCGCTGAGAATGCCAGCTTACCAAATAATGTAGAGGACAAACTTCCCAGAATGTTGCCATTCAATATTGAAGCTGATCTTAGCCAGTTACCAGATTGGCGTCACTGCTAACCAGTTGAGTCAATTAACCAAATTTGTTATTGGAGCGTTTTCATGAACTAGACCTTAGCTCCTAGTTTGATTCACTGTTGCCCCAGAGAACCTAGTAGAGAGTACACAATACATGGTAAATAAATGTTAAACAAATGAGTGAATTTGAAATTAGAACGAAGAGAATTTACTTGAACAATCTGAAGAGATATTTCACGCATATTGTGGTGGTTTAAAGGAAGACTGTTTATCTTGAATATAGAGGACCTTAACTGTTCTAGCTGAAAAACATTTCTGAAGTTAATATAACTTAACTTTTTAAAAAAAATCCCATGATTGAAAAGCATCAATTAGTTGAAAATTAGTTTATCAAGCAACAGCAGCAAGAAATGTAAGACTTAAGGTATAGTAAATATTAGTAAATTTTAAAAGTATATAAATCTTAGCCTTTTAATGTAGGTATGTCATGTGAAATCATTTGAATGATATAAATATGTACTGTTTTGCCTTGATAGAAAACATCTGAATTTACTTTAAAATGAAAAAAACTCTTATCTGTTTTTCTAAATATTTCAACTTATGTATCAGATTTTGCATAAGAAACTAAAATTTACAATGTACATTTATTCTTTGTAAACTGACATTTAAAAATATTGTGCAATGATAAAATATTCACATTTTGAATTTACAAGGAAGTTCTTATGTCTCTGCTGAAATGGAATCTCAGCGGTGTTTGCTATAATAGTGTGTACAAAATGAAGGAAGGGCTGGTACAAGACCTCTTTGGAAACCTCTTTCAGGAACACCCACTTGCTCTTGTTATGCATGACTTTCAAAATGTTTAAACTGTTTCTCTGGCACTAGAACATAAGCTTTGTTCCATGAAGCATGTAAGATATCACCCTGTAAGTTATCCTTGGGCAGGGTGCTTTGAAGTTGGTCCATTCACTCTGCACCCCTTTACCCAGCCTGCTGATTCAGCTGCTGCCCCAGCAGCTGCTGACTGGTTTTTCAGGTCAAAAAGGCATCACAATTCTGTCATTTTAAATGATATATGTAGTCAGAACCCTGAGAGTTCAGTTGAGAAATGTTTTTATACTTTATGATCTGTAGATGTATAGAGCCATTACCCTCTCCGAGGCTGAAGTATATATATCAGAGCCACTCTCAGTACTGAAGGGAGCAAAGGCAGCAAAAGTTTTTTGACTGCCTTTGCTCCCTTCTAAAAGGAAGGATTGGCTGCCTTTTCAAAAGACAAATTTGTTCTGTAGTATATTTCTTATCCCTGACCAGATGTACCATTCTTTGTAGTGATCCCAGCTCTTGGCAGTGACGCTGGAGGGGGAGCAGGCTGCTGAATCTGTGCCATGACAAATGCTAACTCAGCAGGTTATACTGACATGCCATTTGCCTCCTATGTCCAAGCAATTCCCAGTCTGCCTTGTCAAGAACAAATTATTAAATATTGCAGAATTATCAAAGGTTTCATCTCAGTTGGCTAAGGTTCACAGCAGGAAGCGAGAGTGTAGCATTAATATTGAAGTTGCATTTCTCAACCCTCTAAATGAGATACTATGATGAAATTCAAGGACTTTGGCTCATGATGAATTAGAATGATTTCTGTCCTTCAGAGCTTTGTGATGCAAGTCCTATTCCTCTTTGAGATCATCTATAGAATGAGGATAGCAGCATGCACTTCAATGAGGTGGATCCAAACACTCAGTAAAAATGTAAATGTCAGGCACCAAGAACCAGGGCTGGTATCTCATTAAATATTAGTGAGGACTCTCTGCCCTAAACTGAAAGGAAAGCTATGGTCAGATGAGAGTTACAATGTGGTGATTGTTTTTCTGGGTAAGAAGAATTTAGAATGCAAGGCCTCAACAGTCCTCTGTTTAAAGAAACAGACCAATGCAGAAATCACATTAAACATTTGTCCTTGAAGAATTAATAAAATAAAACAAAATCATCCTAGACGTTATAATCCTCAACCAGATCCCCTCTTCCCCCTCCTCAGCATTGGCTGTCACTTTTGGGGGGGTCATCTAAGGCAATGTTTCTGGTATTTTAAAAACTCTGAAAATATTTGGAAGCCAATTATCTCAAGCTGTGACTCACAAAGTTTTTTGGCTGCCTTTGCTCCCTTCTAAAAAGTTGCAGCTCGGGAGAACAGAGAGTAAAATGGGTAAAGCTGTAGAATTTGAATCCTGCCATTGGGAGGTCCTCTCAGACCCTATTTAGATGTTACCTCTTCTTGGGGCAATGGCCTGCATAAACTATCCCAAAGCTCACTTTCTTTGTGTTTTACAGAACTAAAGTTCTTAATTTTTATTTGGTCCAAATTACCATAAAAAATGACCATATGCTTAGCACCAAATCCAACAAGAGGGGTATGTGTGTGTGTGTGTGTGTGTGTGTGTGTGTGTGTGTGTATGCGTGTGTGTCTTGTTAAGAAATCATTCTCTCTACAAGTTCATGAAGACTTTTTCTTAAATTTGCTCCTAAAAGCTTTATTGTTTTGCTTTCACAGTTAAGTCTACAGTCCATCTGGTATTATTATTTATATAGGCTGTAAGGTAGGAATCAACTTTAATTTTTTTCCGTATTGGTTCCTAAATGCCCCAGGACAATTTATTAAAAATGTCCTCCTTTCACCCTCACTCAATTCTAAAGTGTCTCATTTGTCATAATATGATGATCATATGATCTGTTATCCAAATTGATTAAAGTTTAAGAGTGAAAGAGAGCGTTGCTAATAGTTGCATTAGGACGAGAGATGTAAATGGGCTGTTTTAGACAAACTGGGAGGTTGATTCTACTGTCGTAAAGCAGAGTTCATATTGTGTGGGGCTATCTCTAGGCTCTCTGTTCTGAACAGTTCCATTTCTGACCATTCTTGCACCAAAACTGCTCTATCTTTTTTCTGCAGCTTTAGGATAAGTCTTGATTCAATTAGGTATGTTCTCTTCTGATTTCTTTCAGATTGTCTTGGATATTTTGGCCTTTAGATAGTTATATGACCAAGAACCACTTGCCATATTTCACAGAAGACACAACACAACAAAAAGTTGTGTTTTTGATTGGAATTGCATTGATTATATAGATCAATTGACATATTTAAAATTGAATCACAATATAGTATAACTCTTCATTTATTCAGATCTTTTTCATTTTTTCTCAGTAATGTTTATAGCTTTATGTACAAATGAACATAAAACTATAAAACATAAAACTTGAACAACTTGTTGCGTTTATTCTCAGGCACAAGAATATTTTTTATGTTAATAAAAATGATATTTTAAAAAATTTTTAACAGTTGATGTTACCTTGAAATACAAATTAGCTTTGTAAATTGAACTTGTAACCAGCAACCTTACTTAACTCACTTAAATTCTAATAATTTAGATTTCCATGAAAATAACCTCAAATATTGTCAGGTTTGTTTTTCCTTTCAAATCATTACATATTCTATTTATTTTTTAATTTCTTAATTAATTTTTTAATACTTAATTTATTGAATTACTCTATCAGCTACATCTCCATTAAATTATTGAGTAAGTGATGATAACTTACATTCTTGTCTTGTTCTCAAATTGCAGATCAATTTCTCCTTTAATTTATATTTTTGTTGTTTTATTTTGAAGGTATGTTATTGACTGCATTCAAATTTAGAATTGTTGCATTTTTCCTAGTGAGCTGAATTTTTTTGTTGTTATCTCTAAAACAGGAAAAGCTGCTTTTCCTAATATTAATATAGCTACACCTACTTTTATGGTTAGTGCTTACATGGCATATCTTTTTCTACTATTTTCCTTTCAAACTGTCTTTATTCTTGTGTTTTATACATATTTTCCACAGATACCATATAGTATTTTTTCAATACAGCCTGACCATTAACTGAAACAGTTAATTTACATGTTAAGTAATTACTTCAATATAATATACCATCTTGTTATTTGTTGTGCCTGTTCTATATATTGTTTTCTCTTTTTTATTTTTTCTTTTGGATTGATTGTGTATTCATTGTTATTCTTTTTTTCTCTTTGGTTTAGTTGAAAGGCTATAGATCTTTTTACTGTTCTTCTAGCAATGATGTTTCACATTACAACATGCATCCTTGACTTGCCAAAATCTTATGTTACTGTAATTATACTTTATTCTCTTCCCAAACAATGCAAGGACCTTAGAACCTTTAACTCCATTTCTTTCCCTTACTTCTATATTATTATTTATTTTTATTCTGTATGTATTTGAAACTCTGTAGACATTATTGCTACTCTTCTATATGGTCAATATTCACTTAAATGTACCATATTTACAAATTTTTCTTGCTATTTATTTATTGCTACAACTCTGACATTCCTTGTTCATAAAGAATATTCTTTTGAATTTTTTTTAGGGGAAGTTTGCTGATGGTGAACTCCCTCAGTTTGTGTTTGTCTGAAAATATCTTGAAGAATGCTTTTTCTGGGCATGGGATAATTCTAGGTTGTCAGGATTTTTTGGTTCTGTCTTTCCCAGCAAACTGAATGAATCATTCTAGTTTCTGTTGATATGTGTGATGTCATTGGAACTGCTGCTGTTCCTGGGAGGGTACTTTGTTTTCTTCTTTGGTTGCTTTTAACTGTTTTTTGTTTTTGTTTTTTTAATGATCTTCTGTTAGTCTTTGGACTTCTGCAGTTTCACTAGGATGTGTCTAGAGATGAATTTCTTTGTATTTTCCTGCTTGGAGTTTGAGTAGAGTTTCTAGACTCTGTGAATTGATGTCTTTTAAAATCAGTTTTAGAAACATTTTGGATGTTAGTTCTTTCAGTATGATTCTACCCCATATTGTCTCTCCTCCTGTTAAGCATCTTCTTACTGACTTCTTTGGTCTCTAATTCTTTCTGTATTTTCCATTCTTTTGCCTTTTAGTGCTTTATTTATTAATTTGTCTTTCTGCAAGAAACTATAATTTCTTTGAACCCTAAAATCCAGAAATTATCTGTTTAGCTATCTAATATTCTGTCAAATCTTATCTATTGAATTCGTTTACGATTATATTTTTTAGCTCTAGATATTCTGTCTTATTTTTATTCAAATAGTCAGTGTCTCTTTTAACCTGATGAAATGTTTAACCTTGCTTTTTATCATCTTGATCATAGACAAGAGTGTTGTTTTGTAGTTTGTGTGTGATCATTCTGATATTTGGAGCCCCTGTACTGCTGTTTCTATTATCTATTTTTTGTGCTGGTTTTAATTTATGTAGTCATGGCTCCTCACCTATCCAGCTGTCTTTGATTATATACTATTGTATTTTAAAAGCTGATTATAAACATAATTTGAGGTTTATGGGTAATTTTTTTCCAGAGATGATATTTGTTTGCTTCTGCAATGTATCTATGGGTAACAGCAAACCAGGATTAATGTCATCCAATTCCAGGGATTGGAAATTTCTGGGTAGTGAGTGACTTATAGCCAGACTACATTCTCAGCTGGTTTACTCACACTTGTAGGGCATATATACCTCTCAGGTTGCCAAACAAAAGCAGAGGAGGTGCAATGGAAGCCCCACTCCTGACAGGCCCAAACACTGTCTACCCAGGCTTGAAGATTGTCAAAACCCATGCTCCACTTCCCATTTTCCTCTTCTGGATTGACCCATGACCCTACGGTAGCAGTGGACCCAATTTCCAGATTCAGCTCTCTACATTTCCAATTTCTCCTGGATCTTGGCCCAGCATATCCTTACAATCATGTTAGCCTTCCTTTGCCTTTTGGCTGATGCTTATTTATTTCATTTTACAGTTGTCTTTAGAGGCCCAAGTTAACTAGTTCACCATTACATGAATTAAATGCACTCCACATAAAATATAAATTGGATTTCAGTTTCTTCTCTGGAATTTTCCAATTGTTTTGACCGTTAACAATTTACTTAGGGTTGGTGAGCCTGTTTGGGGGAACCCCCCCCAAAAAAACCCAGAATTTATTTATTAAAAGTTGTGTATTTATTTACTTTTTAAAAAATTCTTACATGTTTAAACTTCAGTCAGCTTCAAAGTACTCTCCATTACACCTATCAAGACAGTTTTTGAACTCATTGATTTTGATGCCTTTTAGTGTTTCTGCCATTTTTTATTTCACCTCTTCCACATCAGCAAAACATTTCCCTTTGAGGACTTTTTTTTCCATTCGGGAAAACAAAAGAAGTTGCTAGAGGTGAGATCGCATGAATAAGGAGGGTGGGCATGGGGGAAATGTTGCTTTTGGTCAATAACTGCTGAACACTCAGTGCGGTGTGGACAGGTGCACTCATGTCACACCCATCATGAAATGGGCAAACATGTTGAAAGAATCTCCAAGAAAATTTCACTGAAGCTGAATGCAGCCTCTCACAACAATGCTAGCTGGTACACTGATGCCAATGGGGTTCTAGAACACCAACCTAGCAGGGGAAGCCTGCAGTATAAAGGGCCCACCCTCCAAAAAATAATTCTAGTTTCTTTTAGGTCTCCCTCATATAATTTAAGCAGGGTCACTTGAGTCCCTGCAACTCAGTTGTTTCATGATCAGCATGATTTACTCTAAATTACAGGGTGGATTTTAGAATAAGGAGGAAAAGAGTTACAGAAGGAAGTAACTACTGCTTTACTTTTTTTCCTATAAGTGAGGGAACCCGGAATATGGTAGGTACTAGTAAATGTTTTAAGAAAAAAAAAGAATGGAAAGCTTGCCAGCAAAAGATTTGCTAAAATTTTTTTAATCTGAAAGCATCTATCGTTACTATGGTCAGACAGAATTCCCTTTTGTAGTCTTGGCTTGTCTGAGATCAGGGAGAAACAAAAAGAGACCTGAGACCAGTCTGGCTTGCAGAATTTTAGAAAACTTTAATTCATGATGCCTACTAGCCTTGTGGGAGGAAGAAAATGCAGCATTTCAAGCCCCATTCAAGAACTACCTTTGACAAAGGTTTATATTAGTCAAAGAGCCCCTTCCCATTTCCCACCACAGCCTTGCACAAAGTCATCTCTTTACTATAACAAACTGTTTCAATGAGGAAAGTCAAGAGCCTTTATCAGAAAACACACAAGGACAGCTAGCTAACAGTGAAATCTTTGCACCCCTGTTTGCTCAGCAGTTTCTCCTACCACATTTTTCTTTTTTGTAATCTCTTGGCATCTTTTACCATAAGACACCTACTTCTTGACTTCATGTGATCCCACATGAGCTACGTGTTATAAATAAAGGAGAACAAAAACAAGGAATGCAGATTATGACCAGGTGGCCCATTAATTGAAGAGTTTAAAAACTAGAGGGCTGTCACAGAATACTAATTCTGCAGAGCAAAGGGACAGCAGCATCAAGCAAGGCAAGTTTGTCTCGTAATCTAGGCCCTTAAATGAGGTGCTCTCCAATATTTCAACTGAATACTTGTTTTTAATCCTCCCTTTAATAGTCAGGGTGTCTGTCCATCATGGCTTCCAAAATTCTCACTGTAAAATAAATGACCATCTTACCATGTTTTTCCATAGCTATCAGGAGAGTACAGCAATTTCAAAGATCACTGTGTAATCAAGAATCTACACATCTGATTTATTCTTTAACTTGATGTATTCAAAAACAATCACTGGATTTTTTTCTATGTAAAAAAAGAAAAATAGAGACCCATGCCAAAATTCATGGATGTAAAAAAGCCAACAGGACTGAACTTGCAAAGGAGATAAAAGATTTTTTTCTGGATAGTAGTTCTATTGGTAAAGATATGTGAAAACCGGCACCATTACAAACTCAGGTAATAACACTCTAAGCTTGATCTTGTATTGCCACAGTCTATGGCGAAGAAAATCTGCCCAAGAACAACATGGTCTTTGAGGAAATATCCTGAATAAAGAAAATGAATGGATGGTCAGCTATGAAATTTTCCTCTGGCATCAACATGCAGTAGGTGGCGATGCCTGCCGTGGCAGCCGCCGCCTCTGTTCCCTCTTCATTCACTTCCACAAAGGATTTATGGACAATTTTTGATATAAAAATATCTCTGGCTCCTGACATGCCAGACAGATCGGCCTTGCTACTGTTAAAGAGATCCTGCACACCTAAGCGAGCTAGGTCGGAGTTGAGGGTGTAGCTCTCTTCCAGTTTGAACCTGGGCAAGCTGACATTGACTTCCATGATATCCAGATTCTCAGGTTTGGTCCACTCATGCAGTTTTTCCAAAGTCAGTTGTTCCTCAATCTGGAATTAAAATGAGGCAAAAAGAAGAGATGAAATCAATTTTATATAAGTAATAAAGCATTCTTTAAATGAATGAACCCATAATATCAGTTGCTAATTAGTTTCTTTCATGTTTTGTGCCAAAATGGATTCCATTTGGAGGATTTCATTTCTTTCTTGAAATTAGTGAAATAGAACACAGCTGTGTTCCAAGCTACCATGGGTCCAAGTACAGGGACTTTACATATTGGTTTTATCATCCATCTCCCAGTCTGTCTACTTGCCCACCCACCCATCCATTCATCTGCCTATTCATCCACCCACCTATCCATCCATTCACCCACTTATCTACCCATTCACCAACTCAGTCATTTACTATCCATCCATCCACTAATCCACCCACCCACCCATCCACCCACCCCACCCATCTGTCCATCTGTCCAGAACTCACTAGACCCCTAAACTCAATAGATTACTGTGATAGACCATGAAAGCTGCTATTATTCTAATTGGTTGAGTGGTGCTAAGGAAAATTTAAAAGGTTTCTTCTATTAATTCCGAATTCCACTGAAGCTGTGGTAGTCTGTGAACTTCACTGGAGCTGAGGTAATCACTAGTAACTTTAGCTCCTGGGTAAAAACTAAAAAGGGGCTGCGCTCAGTGGCTCAGCCTATAATCACAGCGCTTTGGGAGGCCGAGGCAAGTGGATTGTCTGAGCCCGCGGGTTCGAGACCCACCTGGGCAACTTGGCGAGCCCTTGTCTCTACAATAAATCAAAAATTAGCCAGGTGTGGTA
>NW_007256283.1:1289-2511 GCF_000164805.1 Carlito syrichta | reverse complement strand
GAAATGGAATGGAGAGGAATGGTATGTTGAAGAATGGAACTTACAGGAAAAGAATGAAATGGAATGGAGTGGAATGGAATGAGTGGATTGTAGAGGAATGGGATAGAATGGAATGGAATGGAACAGAATTTAGTGGGATAGAATGGAGTAGAATGGAATGCAATGGAAAGGAATAGAATGGAATTGAATGGAGACGAATGGAATGGAAAGGAATGGTGAGGAATGAAATAGAATTGAATGGAATAGAATACAATGGAATGGAGAGGAATGGAATGGAGTGTAATCGAAATGAATGGAGAGGACTGGAGTGGAAAGGAAAGGAATGGAATGGAATGGAAGGGAGGGGAATGGAATGGAACGGAATGGAGAAGATTGGAAAGGAGAGAAATGTAAAAGAAAGGAATGGAATAGAATGTTATAGAGAGGAACGGAAAGGAGAGGGATTGAGTGGAGAGGAAAGGAATGAAGTATAATGTAATGGAAAGAAAAGGAATGGAGAGGAATGAAAAGGAAACGATTGGAGAGGAATGGAAGGGAAAGCAATGGAATGGAGAGGAACGGAATGGAATGGAATCAAAATGAATGGAGAGGAGTGGAATGAAATGGAATGCAAAGGAATACTTTGGAAAGGAGAGGAATGGAATGCAATGGACAGAAATGGAAAGGAGAGAAATGGAATGGAATGTTATAGCGAGTAATGGAAAGGAGAGAAATTGAATAGAGAGGAAAAGAATGGAGTAGAATGGAATGGGATGGAATGAAAAGGAGAGGAGTGGAGAGACATAGAGAGAATTGTAATGCAATGGAGGGGAATGAAATGGAATGGCATGGAATGCATTAAAATTGAGAGCAATACAGTGGAATGGAGAGGAATGGAATGGAATATAATGGATGGAATGGAATGGAAAGGAATGGAATGGAATAGAATAGAATGGAAGGCAAGGGAATGTAGGGGAATAGAGTGGAATGGATGAATGGAATGGAATGGAATTTCGAGGAGTGGCATGGAATGGAAAGGAAAGCAATGGAGAGAAATGGATTGAAATGGTGAGGAATGAAATGGAATGGAATGAAATGGAAGAAAATGGAATAGGGAGGAATGGAATCATATGGAATTGACTGTAATGGAGAAGAATGAAATGGAATGGAACGGAATGGAGTAGAATGGTGAGGAATGGAATGGAGTGGAATGGAATGGAATGGAGAGAAATGGAATGAAATG
>NW_007256283.1:0-451 GCF_000164805.1 Carlito syrichta | reverse complement strand
ACAGAATGGAAAGGAGAGGAATTGAATGGCGATGAAAGGAATGGAGTGGAATGGAAGGGATAGGAATGGAAAGAAATGGAGGGAATTGGAATGGAGTGGAGTGGAATGAAATGGAATGGTGTGGAATTCAGTAGAAGGAGAAGAATGGAGTGCAATGGAGAGGAATGGAATGGAATGATAGGAATGGTATGGAATGGAATGAAGAGTAGTTTAATGGAATACAATGGAGAAGAATGGAATGGAATGGAATCGAGAGGAATGCAATGGAATTACATTTTATTTATATGGAAGGGAATGGAAAGGAATGGAGAGGAATAGAATGGAGAGGAACGGAATGGAATGTAATGGAATGGAGAGGATTGGTATGGAAGCAATGGAATGGAGAGGACTAGAAAGGAATGGAGAGGAATGGAGTGGAATGGAATGGAGAGGAATGGAATGGAAAGGAGTG
>NW_007256282.1:10087-16466 GCF_000164805.1 Carlito syrichta | reverse complement strand
TTCTGGTCCTCTTGAAAGTTGGAAACGGGTATTGGGCACTCCAAGTCCGTTAAGTTCCTCTGAACAACTAATGCCAGATTCCAGGACAAAAAGAATCTTCTTGCCATATTTGGATGTACCTCTGGTCATAAGGTGAACCCTGTAATCCTTCCCCTTCCATGTCTCTTTTTATTTTGAGAGGGGTCAAGGGTTTGCCGTTGCCAAATGTTTAGTATGTATTTTTAAAGGTAACAAGGAATCATGGATTCCACGTCCCTAGGAAACTTCTGGGCATCTGTCTTTTTGTATACAGAGTTTGGAATCCACATCGACAGGGAAAATCAGGGCATCTTGCTGAGAACGAAAAGAATATACGGTTTTAGGAGTTCTCATTAGTCAGAATCTCCAGGGCCTCTTGATAAGGTTTAATCAGCAATCTGGGCTTCTGGGTCCCTACATTGTTCAGACCTACTTATTCCGTTTATACCCTAAATGTGTCAGTACAGATCCTCAGGAACTTTCTGGTCATCTTGTTATTTGTAATCAAGGATCAGGTCCTACAAATCCTTTAGTGTCCTAGGACCATCTGCGACCATAATCATGTTCCCCAGAATCAAAAGACATATTGGTAAAAAATCCCTCGATTCAATTCACCCTATCTACAGAAAATTCTTGTGGGCAGGCAGGTTGGAATTTGGATGTTGGGTTTTGAAGAGTCCACGTTTTGGGGAGGTCTTGTAAGGGGAGCCAGGAATGTTGGATTTCAGTTTCCAAAGAACATTATGGGCGTCTTTTTCTTGATATCTAATCAACTGGAATTCTCGGTCACCAGGAACTGTCTCGGCATCCTGCATAGTGACGAGGGAAGCTGGGTAATGGGAGTCATCATATACAGGACACTACACGTCATACTGCTAAGGAAGTATAAGGAATATTGGTTACATGAGTCCTCATTCTCAAAAACTACAGGTCGTCTTCCTCAGAGGTAAGCACGAATCAGGTTTTTGAATTTGAAATCTGGGTAATGGGAGTCCTCAGATGCAGGAAACTCCACTGCCTATTGCTAAGTAAGAATAAGGAGTGTGCGTGCCTCGTGTCCTCAATCCATAAAGAGCTTCAGGTCGTCTTGCTATGGGCTAAACACGAATCAGGGTGTTTTAAACATAAATCTGGGGGAATGGAGCCCTTATATACAGGCAACTACATGACCTTTTTCTAAGAAAGAATAAGGAATCTGGGTTACAAGAGTCCTCAATCCCAAAAATCTACAGGGCATCATGGAAAGGGCTAAAAAGAATCAGAATTTTGAAACAGGATCTATGTAATGAGAGTCCTTATATACAGGAAAATACACAGCCCCTTGCCAAGGAAGAAAAAAAATTGGGGTTTTAGCAGTCCCCAGTGCTAAAAATCAACAGGCCATCAGCTGTGCGCTAAACATAATGAGGGTTTAGAAGCTGCAACATAGGTAATAGCAGTCCTCATGGACAGAATCTACACGATCTCTTGCTAAAGAGGAATAAGAAACCTGTATTACATGGTTCCTCCATCACAATATCTACCTGACATATTGGTAAGGGCTAACCAAGAATCAGGATTTCCAAACAGGTATCTCGGGAAAGGGAGTCCTCATATACAGGACACTACATGGCCCCTCGATAAGGAAGAATAAGGAATCTGTGATACACTAGTCCCCAATCCGAAAAATTCTCAGGGTGTCTTGCTACGGGACAAACAAGAATCAGGGCGTTGAGCTCGTCTCATGTTTCGGAGATATTTGGCTTGTGGGTATTATGAATCAGTGTTTTTAGGACTCCAGCAACATTCTGGTCCTCTTGAGAATTGTAAACGAGTGTCTGGTAGTAAAAGTTCCTAAGGTTACTCGGGACAATTAAGGCCAAATTCCCGGAAGAAACGTATCTTCTTGCCATATTTGGATGTAACACTGGTCTTAAGATGAACTTGGTAATCCTTAAATTTCCATTTGTACTTTTATTTGGAGAGGGACCGAGGGTTTAGCAGTTGCCAAATTTTTAGTTCGAATTATTAAAATGTAACCAGGAATCATGGAGTCCACGTCCCTAGAAAATATCTTGGCATCTGCAGTTTTGTATACAGAGTTTTGGAATCCACATAGACAGGGAAAATCAGGGCATCTTGCTGAGAACGGAAAGGGAATCCTGTTCTTGGAGTTCTCAATCGCCTAAATCTACAAAGTCTCTTGATAAGGTTTAATCAGCAATCCGGGCTTCTATTTTGCCACATTTTTAGGGTGTCCTTTGAAAATGGAACCAGGAATCTTGGGTTCGAATTCGACAAGAAAGTTTTGGTTGTATTTCTCTTGATAGGCAATCTACTGGAATTCTAGGTCACCAGGAAATGCCTCGGCATCTTGCTGAGAATGAAGCATGAAATGCTGTAATGGGAGTCATCATATACAGAACACTACAGGACCTATTGCAATGGAAGAATAAGGAATCTTGGTTACACGAGTCCTCCATCCCAAAAAGCTACAGAACCTCATGCTAAGAGATAACCACTTATCAGGTTTTGGGCGTAGGAATCTGGATAATGGGAGTCCTCATATACAGGAAACTGCACTGTCTACTGCTTAGGAAGAATAAGGAATCTGGTTTACACGTGTCCTCAATCCCCAAAGAAATTTCAGTGTGTCGTGCTAAGGGCTACATACGAATTTCGGTTTTTGAAGCATAATTTAGTGAAATGAAATACTAATATACAGGCAACTGCATGGACGTTTCCTAAGAAAGAATAAGGAATCTGGGTGACATGTGTTCTCAATCACCAAAACATTACACGGTGCCTTCTTAGGTCTAAACAAGCATCAGGATTTTAAGCATAATTTAAGCACGAATCTGGGGAAATGGAGTCCTTATATACAGGCAACTACATGACCTTTTGCTAAGAAAGTATAAGGAATCAGGTTTACACGAGTCCTCAATCCCAAAAATCCACATGGAATCTTGGAATGGGCTAAAAAAGAATCAGATTTTCGAAACAGGATCTATATTATGAGGGTCCTAATATACAGGAAAATACACCACCCCTTGCCAAGGAAGAAAAAGAATCGGGTTTATAGTAGTCCTCAGTCCATGTATCTGGGAAAGGGAGTACTCATATACACCACTGTTGCAGAAATAAGGAATCTGCGTTATATGAGTCCTCAGTCCTGACAATCTACAGGACATCTTGCTGACGGCTAAAGAAGAATCAGGGATTCGAGACATGAATGTGGGTAATAGCAGTCCTCATATGTAGGGAACTACATGGCCTCTGGCTAAGCAAAAAGAAGAAATCTGTTTCACACGTGTCCTCTATCAAAAAATCTACATGGCATCTTACTAAGTAATAAACAAGAATCAGGGTTTCAAAACAGGAATCGTGGGAGAGTCCTCACAAACAGGACCCTACACGGCCGCCAACTAAGGACGGATAAAGAATCTTTGTTGTAGGAGTCCTCAATCCAAAAAATTCCCAGAGTATCGGCTATGGGACAAACAAGAAACAGGGTTTCTAGCTCCCCAAATATTTTGGAGAAATTTAGAATGCGGATATTACGAATCGGTCATTTCAGGACTCAAGCAACCTTCTGGTCCTTTTCAAAGTTGTAAATGGGTATCGGGCACTCCAAGTCCATTAGGTTCCTTGGAACAACTAAGGCCAGATTCCAGGACAAAGAGAATCTTCTTGCCATATTTCGTTGTCACTCTGGTATTAAGGTGAACCCTGTAATCCTTCCCCTTCCGTTTCTCTTTGTATTTTGGGAGGGACAAGCGTTTTGTGTTGCCAAATGTTTAGTACGTATTTTTTTTGAGCTGGATTCTCACTCTGTCGCCCAGACTGGAGTGCAGTGGCCGCTCCTGGCAATCATTCCGCATCAGGCTTCTGGGTAGCCAGAATTACAGGCATGCGCTACAACGCCCAGCTGGTTTTTTGATTTATTGTAGAGATGAGGTCTCGCTGCCCAGGCAAGTCTCGAAACCGTGGGCTCAGGCAAACCACTCACCTCAGGCTCCCAAAGGTGCGGGATTACAGGCTGAGCCACCGAGCCCGGCTAGTAATTTTTTTTGAGTCAGAGTCTCACTCTGTTGCCTGGGCTTGGTGCACTGACATGATCATGGCTCTCCTCAGCCTCAGCCTCAGCCTCTTGGGCTCCAGCAATTCTTCCACCTCAGACTTACAAGTAGCTGGGACTACAGGCATGCGCCATTACACCCAGCTAATGTTTTTGATTTTTTTGTAGAGATGAAGTCTCTATGTTGCCCAGGTTGGTCTCAAACTCCTAGGCTCAAGCAATCCTCCTGCCTCAGCCTCCCAAAGTACTGGGATTACAGGCATGAGCCACCATACCTGACCTTTTTTCTTTATACATTCTAATTTTAGTTGTCAAGTTAGTAAAGCGCTATCCCACTCCAAGGTTATACAAATATTCTTGTATTTCTCCTTTTTGTAACTTATTTACATTCACACCTCTGAATCTGAAATTTACTTTTGTGTCTAGTGTGTGGTAGGAGTATAACTTTTTTTCTAGAAGATTAGTTAATTATCCAAACACTTTAATGTGGCCTCTAAGTCTCTTCATGAACTGGCCCCTTTCTACCTGTCCAGTTTCATCTCCCATTTTTTTTCTGGAGTTCTGTATTCGCTTCTTATCAAGCCACATGTAATTCCTGGAGCGTAAGTAACATTCTGCTTCATTCTTCCACAACTCAGCAATGTGTTAGTTCCTCTGCTCAGAATGCCCTTCTCCAGCATCCTTTAACTCACTAACTAACAACAGTCAATTCTTCCAAAAATGTCCTGGCACATGGCAGATATCATTAAATGTCTACTGACTAAATGAATAAATCAATCACTTCTACCCACTTTTAGCACAGAGTAGTCTCTGTGGGTGAAATGTGCAATAGAAGGATGTAAAATAAGGAAGTGCAGATGACAGGGGAAATCCGCACCTCCATGTGACAGGCTGTCTGCTTCTTTCAGTAGTTTTTCCCTTGCCTTGCCAGCCCTGCCCGCACCACTTCCTCCTCTTCCTTCTCACATTCTAGTACCAGTCCTGTGGTTTCCGTTGGCTGCAGCCTTCATTCCACTACTGAACTGCAGTATTGATTTCTGTGACTGTGATTCCTGCCTCAGCATAACTATAGCTTCTATGCCAACGGCTGTAGTTCCAGATAATTGTGTGTGTGCATGCATGTGTGTATGAGTGTGTTTGTGTGTGTGTGTGTGTGTGTGTGTGTGTGTGTGTGTGTGTGTGTGAGAGAGAGAGAGAGAGAGAGAGAAAGAGACTGCAACCCAGTAGAGTCCTTCCCCATCTGGAGTCCTGCCTCTGTCAGGGTTGGGTAGCTGTTTTCAGCAGTTTAATTGGATGATGTGGGAGAAGGGCGGGAACAGTTCTCTTCAGCCTAGTTTGCATCAACCTATTTTGAATACATATGATAATCACTACCACTCAATAAGTCTCTATTATGTGCACATTACACCCATTATTTAATTTAATTCCCAAATGTCTTTACATTTGGGCACTTTACACCCATTATTTAATTTAATTCCCAAATGTCTCAGAAGAGTAGGTATTAAAATCTTCATTTCAGTCAGGTGCGGTGACTCACACCTATAATCCCAGCACTTTGGGAGGCCAAGGTGAGAGGATTATCATCCTTAATTTCAATTGAATGTCAGTCGGGCTCGGTGGCTCAGCCTGTAATCCCATGCCTTTGGGAGGCTGAGGTGAGTGGATTGCCTGAGCCCGCGGGTTTGAGATCTGCCTAGGCAACTTGGCAAGACCTCATCTCTACAGTAAATCAAAAATTAGCCGGGCGTGGTAGCGGGCGCCTGTAATTCCAGCTACTTGGAAGGTTGAGACGGAAGGATCACCAGACCCAGCAGGTCGAGGCTGCGGTGGCCAGAAGCGGCCACTACACTCCAGTCTGGGTGACAGAGTGAGACTCCCAACTCAAAAAATAAATAAATAAATAAATTGAATGCCAGTTGAGGTTTTGTGACTTCCTTAAGATGATTTGTTTATTTCACCAAGATCAATAAAGATCATTGAATGAATAAATGAAAAGTGCATGCGGAAGCATACTGAGAAGTTGGATAGTTGTAGAGTGCCTAGAATGTCAGGCTAGGGAATTGGGAATCTCATGGTCCTGAACCTCCAACTTGGAGGTTGCTCAACTAGATTGATTATGAATAACCAGGATAGTTGTTTGGATACAACTGTGTTTAAATCCTTGCTTTGCTCCTTAGTAGTTGTGTGACCTTGGGCAAATTTGCTCACCTGTGAAATAAAGATTTTTTTTTTGAGTTGGAGTCTCTGTCGCCCAGGGTGGAGTGCAGTGGCATGCTCCCAGCCATTGCAGCCTCGACCTGCTGG
>NW_007256282.1:7429-9425 GCF_000164805.1 Carlito syrichta | reverse complement strand
AAAAAAAAAAAAAAAAAGAATTTTGCTTTGATGTATATGGAATCAGGAAAAGGGCAGTGAAATGCTTCTGGGGACCCAAATCACTCTGGTGGGAGGAGAGGGTTGAAGCTCAGATCTCAAAGGATGAGGTAACTGACTGCATGGTGCAGTTCCCAAAGCCTGGTGTCAGCCTTGTAGGCTCTCAGCAGCAACTTGAATGGAATCACAGGATCCAAAGGGCCAGAGAAGGAAAGGAATGCCTCAGTACATAGACCCAGAGACATTTCCAGTGGCTTCGTGGGCAGGGACTCTACTCTCACTATTTTTGGGAAAATGTGTCAGTTCTTGTCAAGTTAGTATCATCACTTCACTACAGAAAAGTGAACAGCCTGCATTAAGGGTTGGTTTCTGAGCTGGCCAGAGTTTAGGAACGATTCTACCATTTAGAGACATTTGTGGGTTGGAAGAAACTCCGGCTTTCCTTAAATGCATTGCTGCCCTCAATATAATGTCATTGGAAGGTCAGCTCACAAAGTCAATGTGTTGTTTGAGGTATTCCCCGGCAGCCTAGCAGAAGACTTCGCACATATAGGAGCTCAATAAGTATTAGTTGAATGAATGACACAACTCTGCATAGAAATACACTCAGCTGTGAGTTCCTAGGGGTGAGCCTAAATTTAAGGTCTCCCTCTCCTTCCAGGAGTACTGACTGACTACTGATGAGTGATCTAGATCCAGTGGTCTGTGAGGCCCAACTGGGATCAAGCCAGAGGATATAGACCAGCATCTCCCTTCATTGTCTTGCCTCAGGTTCTTTTTGTCTCCGGAAGTTACATAAGCCTATCCCCTGCTTCTCCTGGCTGTGAGCTTCAGGGGTGGCCCCCTTATCATCTTACTTTGTATACCGGTCCTCTGGGAATTCGAACTCTGTTCTTCATTCTCACTCAGACAGCCTAGCCTAGAGTAGGCAGGAAGTGCCAACAAAAAAACATTGGGATAGCCTTGGGACAGGCTCAGTGACTTCAAAGAGGGCATTTCCTCATCCCTCTAACCTGACCACATTCCTTTTACAGTCTAGAAATCTCTGCCAAATGCTAAAATGCTCAGTGAGGGGAGCTGAGAATCTCTCTCTCTCTCTCTCTCATGCCTAGTTGTCCAGAAAGGGATGTGCCTTCCTCCTGCCTAGGTAGTTCCTCCCTCTCACTTTCCAGCTCTTCGCCTGTTTCAGCCTCTTCCTTTTGTGCCACACAAGGCCACCTCTGCACAAACACATCTGGGTATGCATTCTGCCTGTTCTACATTAGCCCCTTTGGACTGAGACTCTTGAAACCAGAGGACATGTCTGGTTTCTTTTTGTGCCTAGTGAAAGAACTAGGGTGTAGTAAATGTTAGACAATGCATGTTCCCCCATTATTCTCTCCTCTTTCATATTTCCTGTCTCTTCCACTGGACCCTTCCCCTTAGCACATGATCATGTGCACATTTCCCACATAGTGAAAAACTCTTCTTCCATCCTTGTAAAGTTACAAAGTCATCACTTTTCTTCCCCTTATTATACTCTTGGGAAGTCTCTCCTCTGATTCTCCAAATTCTCATTCCTAAATCCAGGCCATCTGGATCAGGATTAACCATTCCACTGAAACAGCTCTCCACAAGGTCACCAATGACTTTCAGGTCAACCAAATCTAAATGTTTCTGCTGTGCAGATCAAAGAGGAGGAATATAGCCGGGCTCGGTGGCTCAGCCTATAATCCCACGCTTTGGGAAGTTGAGGTGAGTGGACTGCCTGAGTCCGTGGGTTCAAGACCCACCTGGGCAACTTGGCGAGACCTCATCTCTACAATAAATCAAAAATCAGCCGGGCGTGGTAGCGCGTGCCTGTAATTCCAGCTACTTGGGAGGCTGAGGCAGAAGGATTGCCGGAGCCCAGCAGGTCGAGGCTGTGGTGGTCGTAAGCATGCCACTGCTCTCCAGTCTGGGCGATGAATTGAGACTCCGACTCAAAAAAAAAAAAAAA
>NW_007256282.1:3112-7102 GCF_000164805.1 Carlito syrichta | reverse complement strand
AACCCGCGGGCTCAGGCAATCCACTCACCTCAGCCTCCCAAAGGCGCGGGATTACAGGCTGAGCCACCAAGCCTGGCTTAATTTTTTATTTACAGTAGAGATGAGGTCTTGCCAAGTTGCACAGCCTGGTCTTGAGCCCCTGAGTTCAGGTAGTCCTTTCGCCTTGATTATAGGCATGAGCCAACACTCCTGGCCAACTTTCCTACACTTTTGTGTTATCTAGCTCCTCCAGTCCTCATCCTGGTGAGACTGATCCCAATTCTCACAGCAAGTGCTTCAGCTTACTCTGGAGGTGATGGAAGTGTCAAGAGTCTCTGTGAGTGTGGCTAAATCAGATCCGAGTGTCATAGTTGCTACAGCTCCTATAATAACAGGTGCAATAGTAAAGACACTGAAGTTCAGTCCTACACACTTGGGGAGGCTGAAACAGATTACTGCTTTAGGAGATGTGGCAACAATGATGACTGGGACTATCCACACTGAGCTGGTGACTGAGACCTAGGGTAGATGGGTCCAAGCAAATCTGGAGAGGTACCAAACTGAATTCAATATAATAGCTATGTCAAAACTTAATAAATACTGCTGCGCATGGGACCTCATGCTTGTAATCCTACCACTTTGGGAGGCCGAGGTGGGAGGATCACTTGAATTCAGGAGTTCAAGACAAGCCCAGGCAACACAGGGAGTCCTTATCTCTACAATAAATAAAAAAATTACCCACGCATGGTGGTACATGCCTGTAGTTCCAGTTACTCAGGAGGCTGAGGCAAAAGGGTTGCCTGAGCTCAGGAGGTTGAGGCTGCAGTGAGTTGTGATCATGCCACTGCACTTCAGGCTGGGCGACAGAGGGAGACCCCAACTTAAATTTTTTAAAAAATCAAAATTTAATAAATACTGAAAAAACGAAAACTTAATAAATGTTGAAAAAACAAAATAATCTATACTCCCACTAATTAAATGTAACTATTGTAATTAGTTTGCTATGTTTCCACCTAGTCTCTCCTTATAGGTACCTCCCTCCCTCTCGTGCTCCCTCCCTTCCTTCCTTCTACAGCTTCTCAGTCTGTCGCCTAGGCTGGAGTGCAGTAGTGCAGTCATAGCTCAAGCAATCCTGCCTCAGCTTCCTGAGTAGCTGGGACTACAGGCACATGCCACCACATCTCGCCATTTAAAAATTTTTTTTGTAAAGACAGGCTCTCACTATGTTACCCAGGCTGGTCTCAAACTCCTGGTCTCAAGCAGTCTTCCCACCTCGCCTCCCACACGGCTGGGACTATAGGTGTGAACTACTGCACCTGGCCTCTTTCTTATTTTTAAAATGTGTTGTGTCTGCTTTTATTTCACTCAACATTAAGTTTGAGAGAGTTATCCATGTTGTTGAGTATAGCACTAGTTAATTCCTTTTCACTGCTGTGTACTAGTCTATCTCTAAAATGTTCATTTGGCTCTTTTTTTTTTTTTTTTGAGTTGGAGTCTCACTCTGTCACCCAGACTGGAGTGCAGTGGCCGCTCCCGGCCACCGCAGCCTCGACCTGCTGGGCTCTGGCGATCCTTCCGCCTCAGCCTTTCCAAGTAGCTGGAACTACAGGCGCGCACTACCACGCCCGGCTCATTTTTTATGTATTGTAGAGATGAGATCTCGCCAAGTTGCCCAGGCAGGTCTTGAACCCGTGACCTCAGGCAATCTGCACTCCAGTCTGGGCGACAGAGTGAGACTCCAGTCTGGGCGACAGAGTGAGACTCCAATTCAAAAAAAAAATAGGAGAGACTGGCAACTATTAACCTTGCAAAACTGGACCATACTTCCCTTATTTAAGCAAAATATGTTTCTAGAATAAGTGGTGGGTGAACACCACTACCAGCCTTTGCTTCTGCTTGCCTCCGGTTATCTGTGCTGTGAGGTTGAAGATGCTTCTTCCTCTTGGCATCTAGTAATCCTGGTCTTTCAATTTCTTTGTAGTCACTCAGCGTTCAGAGCAAGGAGTCTTGCTCTATACAATGTGGATCTATAAAACATCAGAGCAGCTGGGCTCGGTGGCTCAGCCTGTAATCCTGCGCCTTTGGGAGGCTGAGGTGAGTGGATTGCCTGAGCCCGAGGGTTCGAGACTCGCCTGGGCAGCGAGACCTCATCTCTACAATAAATCAAAAAATAAGCCGGGCGTGGTAGCGCGCACCTGTAGTTCCAGCTAATTGGAAGGCTGAGGAGGAAGGATCGCCGGAGCCCAGCAGGCCAAGGCTGCAGTGGCCGGGAGCGGTCACTGCACTCCAGTCCGGGCAACAGAGTGAGACTCTAACTCAAAAAAAAAAAAAAATCATCGGAGTTTAGTTGGCATGAACACCAAAGTTTGGTTCCAATAATATGACTCTGTTTGGGGATACTACTACAGATTGAAAAGGATGTGGAAACCATGATGTGATTCAAGCTCTGGGCAGTCTCTGAATGAAATACCATTTTCTTTAGAAATACAGTAGCTGGTCGGGTGTGGTGGCTCAAGTCTATAATCCCAGCGCTTTCAGGGGCCGAGACGAGAGGATTGCCTGAGCCTGAGGGTTTGAGGCCAGCCTGGGCAACACGGTGAGACCTCATCTCTACAGTAAATCAAAAAATTAGCTGGGCATGGTAGCACATGCCTGTAGTTCTGGTTACTTGGAAGGCTGAGGTTAAAGGATCACCTGAGCCCAGCAGGTCGAGGCTGCGATAACTGGGAGCATGCCACTGCATTCCAGCCTCTGCAGCAGAGTGAGACTCCAACACACACACACACACACACACACACACACACACACACACACACACACACAGAAATACAGTAGCTGCCTTAGACATTATGAGGGATACAACTAGTATTAAATAACACTTAATACATTCCATAAATGTTTTCAGTGTTCTTCAGGGTAATTGGGATCTCAAAAGATTTGGTTCAGATCCAAACAAATCACATTCTGTGTGTTAACTCAGTGTTTTTTTTTTTTTTTTAAGAAGAAAATGCAACAAAGCAGAAAACTATTTACTTTTTTGGACAAACCCAAATCTCTTCTCAAAAAATGACTGGTGCTTATAAAAGTTATGGTTATAATAGCCGGGCTCGGTGGCTCAGCCTGTAATCCCATGCCTTTGGGAGGCTGAGGTGAGTGGATTGCCTGAGCCCGCGGGTTCGAGACCCGCCTGGGCAGCGAGACCTCATCTCTACAATAAATAAAAAAAAATTAGGTGGGCGTGGTAGCGCATGCCTGTAATTCCGTCTACTTGGAAGGCTGAGGTGGAAGGATCACCAGAGCCCAGCAGGTCGAGGCTGCGGTGGCCGGGAGTGGCCACTGCACTCCAGCTGGGCGACAGAGTGAGACTCCAACTCAAGAAAAAAAAAAAAGATATACCATAGTCAGTCCATGTGGGGGTCACAGGAGCTTCTCAGACAGGATGTTTTGGGAGTAGGGGATATTTGAAGGAAAGAATATTCTAAGAAGGGAAAACAGCATTTGCAGAGACTTAAAGATGAGAGAAAACATGCTTGTTTAAGAAATCATCCACCATCCTCTCAGTTACTCAAACAGAAAACTTAAGAGTCATCCTGATTCTTCCTTTTTTTTCCCCACCCTCCCATATCTAGGGGATTACCAAGTGCTGTCAATTTAATCTTTTTTTTTTTGAGTTGGAGTCTCACTCTGTCACCCAGACTGGAGTGCAATGGCCCCTACCGGTCACCGCAGCCTCGACCTGCTGGGCTCCGTCTATCCTTCCGCCTCAGTCTTCTGAGTAGCCGGAATTATAGGCGCGTGCTACCACGCCCGGCTAATTTTTTGATTTTATTGTAGAGATGAGTTCTCGCCTGCCCAGGAGGGTCTCGAGTCCGCAGGCTCAGGCAATCCACTCACCTCAGCCTCCCAAGGGCGTGAGATTACAAACTGAGCCACTGAGCCCGGCTGACAATCTTCTTTTTATGCCTCTGAACGATTTTTTTTTTTTTTTGCTGATTTTTTTTTTTTTTTTTT